>NW_007378519.1:0-23065 GCF_000475195.1 Diaphorina citri
CTGAAGCTTCCTTTCGAAATTTCCTCACTTCTGAAGCTTCCTTTCGAAATTTCCTCACTTCTGAAGCTTCCTTTTGAAATTTCCTCACTTCTGAAGCTTCCTTTTGAAATTTCCTCACTTCTGAAGCTTCCTTTCGAAATTTCCTCACTTCTGAAGCTTCCTTTCAAAATTTCCTCACTTCTGAAGCTTCCTTTCGAAATTTCCTCACTTCTGAAGCTTCCTTTCGAAATTTCCTCACTTCTGAAGCTTCCTTTCGAAATTTCCTCACTTCTGAAGCTTCCTTTCGAAATTTCCTCACTTCTGAAGCTTCCTTTCGAAATTTCCTCACTTCTGAAGCTTCCTTTCGAAATTTCCTCACTTCTGAAGCTTCCTTTCGAAATTTCCTCACTTCTGAAGCTTCCTTTCGAAATTTCCTCACTTCTGAAGCTTCCTTTCGAAATTTCCTCACTTCTGAAGCTTCCTTTCGAAATTTCCTCACTTCTGAAGCTTCCTTTCGAAATTTCCTCACTTCTGAAGCTTCCTTTCGAAATTTCCTCACTTCTGAAGCTTCCTTTCGAAATTTCCTCACTTCTGAAGCTTCCTTTCGAAATTTCCTCACTTCTGAAGCTTCCTTTCGAAATTTCCTCACTTCTGAAGCTTCCTTTCGAAATTTCCTCACTTCTGAAGCTTCCTTTCGAAATTTCCTCACTTCTGAAGCTTCCTTTCGAAATTTCCTCACTTCTGAAGCTTCCTTTCGAAATTTCCTCACTTCTGAAGCTTCCTTTCGAAATTTCCTCACTTCTGAAGCTTCCTTTCGAAATTTCCTCACTTCTGAAGCTTCCTTTCGAAATTTCCTCACTTCTGAAGCTTCCTTTCGAAATTTCCTCACTTCTGAAGCTTCCTTTCGAAATTTCCTCACTTCTGAAGCTTCCTTTCGAAATTTCCTCACTTCTGAAGCTTCCTTTCGAAATTTCCTCACTTCTGAAGCTTCCTTTCGAAATTTCCTCACTTCTGAAGCTTCCTTTCGAAATTTCCTCACTTCTGAAGCTTCCTTTCGAAATTTCCTCACTTCTGAAGCTTCCTTTCGAAATTTCCTCACTTCTGAAGCTTCCTTTCGAAATTTCCTCACTTCTGAAGCTTCCTTTCGAAATTTCCTCACTTCTGAAGCTTCCTTTCGAAATTTCCTCACTTCTGAAGCTTCCTTTCGAAATTTCCTCACTTCTGAAGCTTCCTTTCGAAATTTCCTCACTTCTGAAGCTTCCTTTCGAAATTTCCTCACTTCTGAAGCTTCCTTTCGAAATTTCCTCACTTCTGAAGCTTCCTTTCGAAATTTCCTCACTTCTGAAGCTTCCTTTCGAAATTTCCTCACTTCTGAAGCTTCCTTTCGAAATTTCCTCACTTCTGAAGCTTCCTTTCGAAATTTCCTCACTTCTGAAGCTTCCTTTCGAAATTTCCTCACTTCTGAAGCTTCCTTTCGAAATTTCCTCACTTCTGAAGCTTCCTTTCGAAATTTCCTCACTTCTGAAGCTTCCTTTCGAAATTTCCTCACTTCTGAAGCTTCCTTTCGAAATTTCCTCACTTCTGAAGCTTCCTTTCGAAATTTCCTCACTTCTGAAGCTTCCTTTCGAAATTTCCTCACTTCTGAAGCTTCCTTTCGAAATTTCCTCACTTCTGAAGCTTCCTTTCGAAATTTCCTCACTTCTGAAGCTTCCTTTCGAAATTTCCTCACTTCTGAAGCTTCCTTTCGAAATTTCCTCACTTCTGAAGCTTCCTTTCGAAATTTCCTCACTTCTGAAGCTTCCTTTCGAAATTTCCTCACTTCTGAAGCTTCCTTTCGAAATTTCCTCACTTCTGAAGCTTCCTTTCGAAATTTCCTCACTTCTGAAGCTTCCTTTCGAAATTTCCTCACTTCTGAAGCTTCCTTTCGAAATTTCCTCACTTCTGAAGCTTCCTTTCGAAATTTCCTCACTTCTGAAGCTTCCTTTCGAAATTTCCTCACTTCTGAAGCTTCCTTTCGAAATTTCCTCACTTCTGAAGCTTCCTTTCGAAATTTCCTCACTTCTGAAGCTTCCTTTCGAAATTTCCTCACTTCTGAAGCTTCCTTTCGAAATTTCCTCACTTCTGAAGCTTCCTTTCGAAATTTCCTCACTTCTGAAGCTTCCTTTCGAAATTTCCTCACTTCTGAAGCTTCCTTTCGAAATTTCCTCACTTCTGAAGCTTCCTTTCGAAATTTCCTCACTTCTGAAGCTTCCTTTCGAAATTTCCTCACTTCTGAAGCTTCCTTTCGAAATTTCCTCACTTCTGAAGCTTCCTTTCGAAATTTCCTCACTTCTGAAGCTTCCTTTCGAAATTTCCTCACTTCTGAAGCTTCCTTTCGAAATTTCCTCACTTCTGAAGCTTCCTTTCGAAATTTCCTCACTTCTGAAGCTTCCTTTCGAAATTTCCTCACTTCTGAAGCTTCCTTTCGAAATTTCCTCACTTCTGAAGCTTCCTTTCGAAATTTCCTCACTTCTGAAGCTTCCTTTCGAAATTTCCTCACTTCTGAAGCTTCCTTTCGAAATTTCCTCACTTCTGAAGCTTCCTTTCGAAATTTCCTCACTTCTGAAGCTTCCTTTCGAAATTTCCTCACTTCTGAAGCTTCCTTTCGAAATTTCCTCACTTCTGAAGCTTCCTTTCGAAATTTCCTCACTTCTGAAGCTTCCTTTCGAAATTTCCTCACTTCTGAAGCTTCCTTTCGAAATTTCCTCACTTCTGAAGCTTCCTTTCGAAATTTCCTCACTTCTGAAGCTTCCTTTCGAAATTTCCTCACTTCTGAAGCTTCCTTTCGAAATTTCCTCACTTCTGAAGCTTCCTTTCGAAATTTCCTCACTTCTGAAGCTTCCTTTCGAAATTTCCTCACTTCTGAAGCTTCCTTTCGAAATTTCCTCACTTCTGAAGCTTCCTTTCGAAATTTCCTCACTTCTGAAGCTTCCTTTCGAAATTTCCTCACTTCTGAAGCTTCCTTTCGAAATTTCCTCACTTCTGAAGCTTCCTTTCGAAATTTCCTCACTTCTGAAGCTTCCTTTCGAAATTTCCTCACTTCTGAAGCTTCCTTTCGAAATTTCCTCACTTCTGAAGCTTCCTTTCGAAATTTCCTCACTTCTGAAGCTTCCTTTCGAAATTTCCTCACTTCTGAAGCTTCCTTTCGAAATTTCCTCACTTCTGAAGCTTCCTTTCGAAATTTCCTCACTTCTGAAGCTTCCTTTCGAAATTTCCTCACTTCTGAAGCTTCCTTTCGAAATTTCCTCACTTCTGAAGCTTCCTTTCGAAATTTCCTCACTTCTGAAGCTTCCTTTCGAAATTTCCTCACTTCTGAAGCTTCCTTTCGAAATTTCCTCACTTCTGAAGCTTCCTTTCGAACACTACTATCACGTCACGTCACGTGAGCTCATGGGGAGTCAGAAAGATGTAGTTCAAAGTTTTCCCATAATATTGTAGGTGTATTTTCGTTCATGATAGCCACACTGCCCTCTCGTCATGTGAGCTCTCGTGACGTGATAGTATTCCGGGATGGAAGACATGATGACACCCCATACAATAAGCAGTCGACATAGGAATAGGAATAACATAAGTAGAATAACTGGAAATCGAAATGAATAAGTTTAATAATAATAGACTCTTGAGTGGAAGGCAACCACTAGGCGAGGTTAACGCCGTTGGCGTTCTCTACCACCTAACCCTTAGAGCTCCATTGTAATGTGGTCAAATTCTCAAATAAATGAGGATAAAATTCCATTTCGGCTGGGATCGAGCCCACGCCCTCCTGTTTACCAGGCGAGCGTCTTGACCACTACGCCACCGAGGCAAGTTTAGTTCCCAACGGATCAATACAATATCACTGAAACTGAGTAAGGCCAGCCTCTCACTTTTAGGTAGACCTGATCAGATCTGCCTGTCAGGTCTACCTGATGAGCACACACACTATCAAGTAGACCTGATAGGTACGGCTGAAAAGGTCTAGCTGTCAGGTCACCTGATAGTGAGTGGCTGGCCTTATATCAGGATGGGTGCCCATTTGGGCTACCGTGTGCTGCTGGCTGTTCCCGGCCCCACTCAGGCTGGTTGAGGTTAATATGAGTAGTCACCGAATGGAGGGGAAAACTCCCGTCACTAAAAGTAACTTAGCGGTAGAGTTAGAATTATTTATTGAATTAAACAGTGTATATTTAATGTTCATTTTGTGCATAATTATGTACCTATGTTAATACGTAAATTTTGCTCGTGTTTTTGTTTCTTAAAAATTAATGAGTAGATTTGTGCTCATTATTATTAATTTTGTGTATTTAATTAGGTACCTATGTTAAGCCTGAACTCTTGACCCAAGTGTCATTCCCCGATAAAAATGCACCTCGCTAAATGTTATCTGTTTATTTCGACTCGAACCACCAACTTATGTGTTCTGAAACACCTATTCACCAGATTACTTACATACATATTCAAGAGCTTTTATTACTTACCTCTAATATTAGGAAGGATGTGCAGGCAATGAGTGTGTTCTGTAAGTTTTGCCACAGGATGTGAGGCGTTTCCTGACTGAACAGTAACATGTGAATGAACAAACAGCTCCATCTGTAATAAACGAACATCATTTGAATGCAAAATCAGCAAAGCTTTACTTTAATTACCTACCTACCATCCTGCCAAATTTCAACCTTCTACGACATCGCGGGAAGTGCTTCATAATTTTGATGAGTGAAGCCATGTTAAATCCGCCTCTGGGTGGAACCCAGTGCAACTTTTGCCCAATTTTAGGTTTTTCCCTTTACTTACTCATTAAGACCTACCATCCTGCCAAATTTCAAGTTTCTACGACATCGCGGAAAGTGCTTCATAATATTTTGATGAGTGAAGCCGTGTTAAATCCGCCTCTGGGTGGAACCCAGTGCAACTTTTGCCCAATTTCAGATTTTTCCCTTTACTTACTCATCAAGACCTACTACCATCCTGCCAAATTTCAAGTTTCTACGACATCAGGAAGTGCTTCATAATTTTGATGAGTGAGTCAGTCAGTCTTAAAATAAGCGATTTTCTAGGCCCCTTTTTTACCCCTTCCTTAAAAGCTAGAACTTCGGAATTTCGCAGGCATAATAAGCAAGTATAGATCATCATATGGTCCAAATTTCGTAACAATACGTGCATATTCAACGGAGTTATGATAGGGGTAAAAAATGGCTCGAAATGTTTCGTGTAAATATACAAACTGGTGTGCTGGGGCCGGAACTTGGCCTGGCGCTCTGCCGTGCGCCTAGATAAATAAATAAATAAAAAAAAAAACTGAATCCTATCCTTTGTAGTAAAGCAGAGAGTTTCTTCCAACTTTTGTAGGTATCAAAACTATTCCTCTACTTCATATTAATTCGCATTTACTCTTCTTCCTCTGTTAATGCCGCCACTGGTCGCTACTCGATTAAAGTAAATAAATGTTCAGACCTAATCCATACCAGATGTTCCAATCGACTCCATATGTGAACACCTACATATTATGTAACGCCGCGCGGTGCTTGAACCCAAGACCTTGAGAATGCAAGTCCAGTACGACGACTACCAAACAGAACGGTGTGAAGTCAACCAGTAACTTGATTTAGCTACTTACTTACATATACTTACTTGATTTAGCTAATCTTAGAGAAGTCCTCAAACTGAAGGCCCTAAGGCTACGACTAAAATGAGTGCCCACTGTGCAGAGGTTCCCCACACGATACAGCCCACCTTTTCAACTGTCCCCAAAGACCCACAACCCTCACAGTGAATAAGCTACAGAAACCTGATGGACCCTAGACCTCTGGCATCAAACCAAAGCTGCTGCATCGTTCTTGTGGCTGGATGAAGAGGAGGAGAAGGAGACGACGTGATTTCGCTACAACAACAACACCACCACCACCACCACCACCACCACCACCACGACCCTACATAGGTATTCTTTAACCACGATCGAATAAACTACGGGCTCAGCTTGTTATTACTATTGTAATAATAAAGGAAGGACGGACTAAAAACACAGAGTCGAAAAAACTTCGACCCTCCCGAGAATCGATCCGGGGACCTCCGATGTGCCAGCCTAGATGATATCCACTCGGACACGGAGGAACTGCTGGATTAAAACGGACACTCTTGACTATCTTAATCTGTAGTTGTGTGAGGAGGGTTGTTGAACCGTTCCCCTCTTACAGCACCACGAACAGGGCCATCTACAAGGGGTTCATTCGTCCCCATCTGCCAGCCTGGTTAGCTTGGTGGGTAGCTCGTCTAAGTTGTAACCGGTTGGTCGCGGGTTCGATTCCTAAACAAATATATCCAAAATAGATCTCTTTGGTTTCGATAAGACCCCTGTTGTTACAGCTCCTTCTATTAAACTTTAGCTGGCTCTCATGTAAATGAACTAGGCTGGCTATTTATAGATATTTTTAAGAATGAGTTAAGTTGCCTCATTCTTACTTAAAGTACCTAGGTTTCTTTTTGGTAAGGAACCTAAATTGGACAGCATTGGGCAGAAAAGAACCATCTATTAGGGGCCTTGCCTTACGGATGGTTCTTTTCTGCTTAAGTCTGTGTTCAATTACGCTCTATAAAGGTACCTATTAGGTAATTTTATTATTAGTTTCAGTAAAGCTTTTACAAATCTGCACCTCAAAATGACGCTACTCTATTTTATGTCCCACTGCTGCTGTAGCAAAATAATAAAAAATTTTGCAATTTAATGTTGCTAGATTTTGGTCTAGCGTGTCTTGGGGTGCGGCACCTGTTGTTGATTTATGTCCCACTGAGACTTGAACTCCAGCCCTCCTAGATTACGAGCTAACGGGCTGGTTAAGATAAAAAAAAAAAAAAGATCATTTAATTATTACTTTCTATTACTATTTTTTGCATGCTCTTTTCGCACGATTAGGTATAGGTACATAGATAACTTTGTATTCAAAGAAAATAGAAAAGAAAAACTGTAGTGGAAAAAGGAAAATTGTTTTGAGTAAGGTTACCTATCTACATATACCTACATATTTTCAATCACAATTATTTTTTTAATGTTGTTGTTGTTGTTGTAGCAGCGTTGGCTTTCGCCGAATGGCAATAGCAAAATAAAGAAAGAAAGAAAGAAAGGCAAAAGAAACAGAAAAGAAAAATAAAAGAAAAGTTAACTGACCAATCACTAAAAAAGGTAGGTAACGGCACGTAAATATTTTTTTAATCTCTTAAAACACACACAGTAATTAAAACACAAATGAACTGTTTAATTGTAATCTTAAAATTTATTTCGAAACTTTAATTTATTCTTCGACTTACAAGAAAAGATCAGAAAAATTGATTAGTAGGACTTGAGACTGCATTTCAGAGTATTCACTACTGTGGATTGAAGGATTGTGAAGAAATACTGCTTGATCTCCTTCTTTGAAGTTTTTAGTAGGTATCTGGCAGAACTTCGTACAGGATTTGTTCCATTGAGTAAACGAAGTGAGGTTTGAGTTTCATCTCGATGATTTTTCATTAGAAGTTGATTTTTTTTAATTTACTTTAGTTAGTTCTCTTATAACAGTGATAATGATAACTTCCTAACGGGTATTTTATAAAAAAAATTGCAAGAAAGTTAGAAGGAAATTCGAGCATTTGGTTTATTGTTATTATTATTAATATTATTATTACCTATTATTATTTTTCATTTTTTAAGAGGTTGTATAGAGGGAACTGTAACTCTTAAGGTCTTATCGTCCCGAAATCGAAGAGAGAAGGAAGACAGGATATAAGAAAGTCAGTCGTTCCGGGAACGAACATTATCTGTTTAAAATAAAATCTGCCCCGGGCGGGAATCGAACCCGCGGCCTAGTGCTTACAAAGCAGGTGCGTTACCTTCCAAGCTAACTAGACGGGCTAAGTGGGAATCGAACCCGCGACCTGGCGTTTACAAGGCAGATTTTGATGAAATTTGGCAAGGAAATTAGGAGAAAATTTGCATGTTAGTTTATAGGGAGTTAAGATCTCACTCATTGACTCAATCAGATCTAAACCATGAAACTCACTCCCCATTTCTTAATAGGAAACCCTACCCTCAATCCCTAGGTATCCCTAGTAGGAATAGGTAGTTAGGGTCTGACTCATTGACTGAGTAGTTCACTAAAAAGAGTAGTTCTTTTTTTACAACTCACTCACTCTGTACACATCTCTCGCTCATTGGCTGTAGTTCCAGTACACAGATTTACCATTTTATCCAGTTCTACCCCAGGTTTATTACGATCTTGCATCATGACATTACGTTACACAGAGTCTTTATGAGTTTTATGGTTGTGTAGTATGTCTGCGTATTAGCATGCCAGGTCTGTGAACACACTAGGCTTTGAGTGGCGTAACTTCGAGGTTTGTGTTTCAGGCCAGAAATAGGTCGATTTTTGGCTGATTTTCCTTTAGGGATGTGTTGTTGCTATTCATTCATTTATATTATTTTCTTTTCTACACTTCTAAGGGGTTGACGGTACTGTACACCTTTCAGTGACGGGGGTTTTACCTACCTTCCATTCTCCTGCTAAGGTTTTCAGTCATCAGTGACGGGGATTTCACCCTCCATTCGGCTACAAGCTACCCGTTTCTTTACATTAACTTCACTACTTCACCCAGCCTGAGAAGGGGGCTGCAAAAGCCAGTAACTCCCGATTGCCGGGCCGTTCCGAGAACGAACCTTGTTTCTTCAGGATAAAGTTTCCTCGAGCCCGCGACCTAGCGCTTACAAGGCAGAAGCGCTATCCTCAAAGCTAACTGGGCTGACGTCTTGTTTCAGTGATCCATGAGGGACTGGTGCATTCAAAGTACCATCGCCACTGGGTATAGGTATAGGTACCGCATGAACAACTTTATCCCGAAACTTTATGCCGTCAGTCGGCACTGATTTACAATCACAACATCAGAGGCGGAGTCAAGGTCGGTTAACTGGTCTGTTTACAATCACCGCACCGATGAGCTACATGACTAAACGTTGTTATTATTATTAACGTTTAGCTTTTGGTTTCTGGTCGATCAGTTTACAACTTTTACTCTTGGCTTCTGGCCACGGTACATTTTCATTGATTTCAGGTTGAATTTCTCAAGTCATAACTCCTCAAGTCCTCATGACTTATCAAACAAGCAAACCGAGCAATCTTTTCAAGCTCTAGTGTTGCAAAGTGCAAACCCACAACACAAAGTATTCTTATTAAAAAAAAAAAGTAAGTACCGCCAGCCTAGTTTGCAAGCCCTAGTTCAAGGGTTCGATTCCCGCCCGAGGCGGATATTATCCTGAACATATAAGGTTCGTTCTCGGAACGGCGGGCTTTCTCCAATCCTGTCTTCCTTTTCTCTTCGATTTCGGGACGATAATACCTTACCAGTTCCCTCTATCAAACCAAGCAATCCTTTCAAGCTCTAATGTTGACCCAGTCCCTAATGGGGACTACTGTCTTCTTACTCATCTGATGAGGAATATACTATGGGTACATTCAGTCAGAGGTACAAAACCTCTGATTCTTACCAACTATAGTGGTTAACGCTTTAACCGCGGTCGGATCGTGTGTGGTGGGAAAAGCAGATTGTCTGACAGACTCAGGTCTCAATATTTTTCCGCCACACACGCCAAGGCGGTACCCAGGTCTTACAGACCGCGATCTGTCAGACGTTCTGAGCGTGAGTCGCGGGCACAACACCGTTTTCCTTCCTTCTGATTCTGAAGTTGCTGTGGAAAAGAAACGTAGCTGACCCCCCAGGTTTGAAGTTGAAAGAATAGAAAACACGGAAAGGCTCTGGGCGCTGAAATCAGCGTACTTGCAAAGGAAAACTATTTTCCTGGGGTTTTATTAAAGAGCTCTGTACACATCACTCCTCCAACAGGGATAGAATAGGAAGAAGCGAAAGACAGAATATACATAAACGACCGGACAGACAGGAAAGGAAGAAGCAAGAGACACAAAAATTACAAAAAACAAGAAAGCTAAAATCCTTTCGTACACACCCTATACTTTATAAACACAAGTATATAAACAGCCTATACTTTATAAACAAAAGACCAAAGTCAATGATGGCCAGGACCACAATGTGAGCTTAAACTCGTTTTAAGTTTAACTCTTGGAGCAATCTGATTGGTGGATTTCAAAATGTTCAACCAATCAGATCGCTCAATCCAGGAGTAACAATCTTGTTTAATCCAAAAAACTTAAATCTAGTTTAAACTCTGTGGCTCCGGCAATAATAAGCACTATTCCAGATACAAAGACTTAAACTATACACAGCAGGCATTTCAAAGCAGCAATCATCAGAGGGGCATTTAGTTGCAGTGGATGTCAATACTCTCAATAGCTTTCTAAATAGATAGCACCAAGACCGCAATAGCCAATAGCATTCTGGTAAGAATCAAGAATCACATGACCAAACAAAATCAGATGCCAGATTTTGGCTCCAATCTAATACTGTTCGGTTGTACAACCTGGGGCTGCAACAGAGCTCCTTACAAGGAAGCACTAATGCAATAGACTCAATAGAGAATAGAATATAGGTACCTTGTGTATCCTGCTCAAAGGAGACCAAAAAGTCCCTCTCCCCGCAGTCTAAGATCTTGTTTAGACTGAGGCAGTAAAGGGACTTTTCAGTCTCATTCTGGCAGGATAAACAAGATATATTCTATTCCATTCTAATGCTATGGAGCTCCTAGGAGGAAGCCGTGCCGCGTTAGGAGAGGTACTCTTAGTAGGACGAACTCTGGTAGGTAGCGGCCACACCAATGCCCGAAGATCCACTAGAGTATGTAGTACTATAAGTCGGCTTGTAGGCTGAATTGGATGATGTTTGTTCTTGGAAAGGCTGGCTTTCTCCTGTTCTATCTTCCTTTTCTCTTCGATTTGGGGACGATAAGACCTTGGTAGTCACAATTCCCTCTGTCAAACCTCTCAAAAAGAAGAAGAAAAAGACCTTAGACAGTAACGGTAAAGTTAAACCTGTATCGAACATTGATATTTCACTTACCCCATAATCTGCAGGCCATTGTAACACACTAGGAAGCAATCCACCAAAATGTGCCGCTGGTCCCTGTTTTTATTGGCGGTCTCCATCACAACCCTCCCTCCAGCTGCCTCCGAGAAAACCGATCCGTAAACGCTACTCGCCAAACACACGAAATGTTTTTTAAAGTCCACGCATTTTAAAATTCAAAAAAAGTTGGGTTTGTGAGATGTGTACAAATATTTAAATATCAGCAATAAATAAATTTATTATTTGATGAATCTATATACAGTCCACTTCAACTGGGAAGTCCGATGACCTTTGTCAAAAAATCGTCAAAAAATAGCTCGTTGATTAACAAGTAAGCATGTGAATAGTTGATCCCATGGGATTCTTCACGCCGAATCGAATGGTGAAACTTTTAGAACTGTCCGACTTACAGTTGAGAAGTTGCGGTTCCCCTCCATGCGCTTCCATCGGATTTCCCAGTTGACGACGACTGTACATAGGATATTTTTTGGATCTTTAAAAAGACAAAGGTTTTTACTGATTTCAAAAGGGTTACCTAAAGGCTTATAGGGTGATGATCGTACCTAATTTTTTTAGGTACCTACCTACCTAATTAACAGCAGTTTGGAGCCTGGCTTATAGGGTGTTCGTAATTTTTGGTAGGTACCTACCTAAAAGCAGTTTGGTACCTACATAAAAGGAGTTTGGTACCTACATAAAAGTAGTTTGGTACCTACATAAAAGGAGTTTGGTACCTATCTAACCATCTATCTGATTATATTCTAGCACCATTTTACTACTTCTAGGTAGCTACATACATTTTATGTTCAATGAAATTTTGCCTAGGTACCTACATACCTATTAATTTAATAGGTCCTACAAAACATAAAGTAGGTAGGTAATATATAGGTACCTTATACCTATACGTGATGTAAGACTATAGTACCTAACTTGTTAGGCAATATTTTTTTACATTTGAAATTTTAAACCTCATTTACAAATAGGTACCTATTTAGATTATTTATTTATTTGTTTTAAGAGGTTTGACAGAGGGAACTGTAACTGCTATGGTCTTATCGTCCCGAAATCGAAGAAAGAAGGAAGACAGCTAGGATAGGAGGAAAGCCAGCCGTTCCGAGAACGAACATTATCCCATCAGGATAAAATCCGCCCCGGACGGGAATCGAACCCGCGGCTTTAGGCTGAATAGGCGGAACTGTGCGAGTCCCAGACTCGGGAGTAGGGGCCGCCAGAATTGGCTTCCCAATTGGCGGCAGGGTCGTAGCTAGAGGTGGTCATCGAGGCTACGCCGTAGCTAGACGGGGGCGTGGCAGATTCGGCGGAGGCGGGGGGCATGGGCATGGCCATCATGTTCATGGGCATCATACCTGGGGGTGGGGCAGAAAAATGGGTAAGGGGTTAACTACGATTAATAACTACGTTTTGTTCGGGACGACAATAACGAACATCGTCTAAAAAAAAAAAATCGGTCGAAGCGAAAATGGTCTCGGGAAAAATACATACTGATCAAATATTATCGGTCAACGATTTTTCTTGGACGATCATCGTTACGGTTGTCCCATCTGAACTAGTATTATGCTCACCACTGCTGGGTCTGTCAAACAGTCTGAGAGTGTGTGGCGGAAAAACCTAGAGACCTAGGTCTGTCAGACCGTCCGACCTAGGTCTCAAGCTTTTTCGCCACACGTTTCGACTGTCTTACAGAGACCTAGAGGTCTTTCAGACGCTCTGAGCGTAAGTGACGGACATTAGATAATGGGATAATTAGACCTATGGGAAAGATTATGAGCTCTGAAGAAATATGTAAGATTTATAATGGGATAAACGATGCATCACTCCAAACACTCACCACAACAAACGTTGCTTACCTTTCTTGCTCAACATCTGCATGATCATGAACACCACCACAATAATGATGTCAGAAAAATTGATTAGTAGGACATAAGACTGCATTTCAGAGTATTCACTACTGTGGATTGAAGGATTGTGAAGAAATACTGCTTGATCTCCTTCTTTGAAGTTTTTAGTAGGTAGGTATCTGGCAGAACTTCGTACAGGATTTGTTCCATTGAGTAAACGAAGCGAGGTTTGAGTTTCAACTCGATGATTTTTTTTCATTAGATGTTGATTTTCTTTTTTAATTTACTTTAGTCTTTAGCTCTTTAGTTAGTTCTCTGATAACAGTGATAACTTCCTAACGGGTATTTTATATAAAAAAAAAAATGGCAAGAAAGTTAGAAGGAAATTCGAGCATTAGGTTTATTGTTATTATTATTATTAATATTATTATTACCTATTATTATTATTTTTCATTTTTTAAGAGGTTGTATAGAGGGAACTGTAACTGTTAAGGTCTTATCGTTCCGAAATCGAAGAGAGAAGAAACACAGGGTGGGAGAAAGCTAGGCGTTCCGAGAACGAACATTATCTGTTTAGGATAAAATCTGCCCTGGGCGGGAATCGAACCCGCGGCCTAGTGCTTACAAAGCAGGTGCGTTACCTTCCAAGCTAACTAAACGGGCTAAGTGGGAATCATACCCGCGACCTGGCGTTTACAAGGCAGATTTTGATGAAATTTGGCAAGGAAATTAGGAGAAAATTTGCAAAATTTGCATGTTAGTTTATAGGTAGGGAGTTAAGATCTCACTCATTGACTCAATCAGATCTAAACCATGAAACTCACTCCCCATTTCCTAATAGGAAGCCCTCCCCTCAACCCCTATCCCTAGGAGGTATAGGTAGTTAGGATCTGACTCATTGACTGAGTAGTTCACTAAAAAGAGTAGTTCTTTTTTTTACAACTCACTCACTCTGTACACATCTCTTGCTCATTGGCTGTAGTTCCAGTACACAGATTTACCATTTTATCCAGTTCTACCCCAGGTTTATTACGATCTTGCATCATGACATTACGTTTCCGGAGAGTGAGTGTTTCGAATGAGGTAAGTCCCTGTAAATGGGTAGAGAGAATATTTCAGTGAGTTAAAACTGTTAAAAGTTAAAAGACTTTAAAACTTTAGACACTCCAAAATTTAGCTATAGAAAATAGACACAATTCCTATGACCGCCTGACAATTCAGTTAAATATGCAATGTGCTACACATATTGTATGCCAGTTTGCAGGACTGTAGGTCCTTTGTCTTTTCCCTTCTGGCCAGGGCCACAAAGTGAGTTTAAACTCAGTTTAAGTTTAACTCTTGGATTGAGCAATCTGATTGGTTGATTTTTTTTTTTTTTAAACAAAAAAAGCTTTTTCCGCTACACACATTCTAACAGTCTTTACAGACGGTTTGAATGTGAGTGGCTGGCAGTGGCATTACAAACATTTCACAATAGCCAGCATAGTTAGATTGAAGAGTAGCGCTCCTGCTTTATAAGCGCTAGGTGGCGGGATCGCCTGGTAATCAGGAGGGCGTGGGTTCGATCCCAGCCGAGGTATGGAATTTTATCCTCATTTATTTGAGAATTTGACCACATAATAATGGAGTTCTAAGGGTTAGGTGGTAGGGAACGCCTAAGGCCTAAGGCGTTAACCTCGCCTAGTGGTTGCCTTCCACTCAAGAGTCTATTATTATTATTAATTCCCACCTGGGGCAAAGCTTTCTCCTACCCTAAACTGGAAACTTACCCTTATGGAAACACTCGTTGACTACCTTGTACAGCAATTCATTGCTTGAGCTCACCAATTCCGTAGCTCCAATCGGCTGGTACTGATGGCAGAAGTAAACGCAGAAGACAAGAGCTAGACTGATCGGCTTCATGGTGGAGAAGTCTTGGGTTTGATTCTTCCGGAGAGCTAGACTGATCGGCTTCATGGTGGAGAAGTCTTGGGTTCGATTCTTCCAGAGAGTGAGTGTTTCGAATGAGGTAAGTCCCTGTAAATGGGTAGAAAGAATATTTCAGTGAGTTAAAAAGAGTTTACCTGATAGCTAGGTACCTACTTACTGAATGCTTTTAGTAGCTAGGTAGAGAACGCTTACAAAGAGAAACAATTCCTATGACCGCCTGATAATTTAGTTAAACTTCCGGAGAGTGAGTGTTTCGAATGAGGTAAGTCCCTGTACATGGGTAGAGAGAATATTTCAGTGAGTTAAAACTGTTAAAAGACTTTAAAACTTTAGACACTCCAAAATTTAGCTATAGAAAATAGAAACAATTCCTATGACCGCCTGACAATTCAGTTAAATATGCAATGTGCTACACATATTGTATGCCAGTGTGCAGGACTGTAGGTCCTTTGTCTTTTCCCTTCTGGCCAGGGCCACAAAGTGAGCTTAAACTCAGTTTAAGTTTAACTCTCGGAAGCAATCTGATTGGTTGATTTTTTTTTTTTTTTTTTTTTTTTATAAGATTTACGGTAGGGGGTGGGCCCTAGAAGTTTTTTTTTTTTTTTTTTTTTTAATAAGATTTACGGTAGAGGTAGGACCATAGTAGTTTAATATTCTTATTACTTTTACGATAATAAATGTATGATCAGCAAAAATACAAGTTAACATTATAGCTATTAATTACCTAAAAACTTCAAAAAGCTTTACAGTTTAAAACAAATAAAAAATATCGTACCTACCTAGGTACATATATTCAACGGTAAAAAGATAAAATTAGTAAAGGTCCTGTCGAACATTACCTTATAAAAATAGCAGAAAATCATGTAATTTTCTTTTTCACTATAAAATTAAAAAAAATTCACACACACCTACCTGAATTTTCGGCATTCCAAATGAAAATCTCCAGAGAAAAAATTAATTGTTATTGTTGTTAATTAGAAATTAGATAATTATTTACCTACCTGAGTTTTCGGCGGTCCAAATGAAAATTTTATTGATAAAAAGAAAATTTAATGATTAATTAATTGTTTTCACTCGCTCATATCTGTTGCACTCTGAAACGGCAACAATGAAATAAAGTCCGGAGTAGGTTTCACTATTATTTTATATACTGGCAATAAACACATATTACGTGATCGCGGATTTTGGAACCATCCGGTGGCTCTTGAGTAGTCTTAATTGAGGAGGTACCGAAGTCCTTGTTATTTTGAGTAGGTACCTACTCTTGATTGATGTAGGTTTTTGCAAAGGTTTTTAGTGATGGAGGTTTTACCCTCCAATTCGACCACAGGCTATCCGCTTCCTTAAATTAACTTCAACCAGCCTAAATGGGGCTTCGAAAAGCCAGCAGCACATAACTGTCAAGACTTCTTGAGGTCACCAACTTATTATTTGCAGTATTCAGTTTTCACCAACTTTGTGTTATTTATCATTCCAGTTGACCCATTTCTGGAACGATTTCAGATTTGTTGATTATTATTTGACTGGCGTGGCGCGGCGGTAGTGCGGTACATAATGATGGTTGCATTGGTTGCCCTGCTCTTTAATAGGTATCTGGTATTTCACACAAGCTGTATAAAAGAAACCTTGCACCAACGAACCACCTTAGTCTCCCCCCCCTCCCACGTGACGGTCCATTAATGTTAAGCAACGTCTTGCGTGGTTCACGTGGTTGGTATCCGACTAGTTGGCCATCTCTGACCAAGTGCGTGCTGCTCGCTTTTCCGGGTCACACTCAGTCAGGGTAGGGTTAGATGAGTAGCTTGTCGCCGAATGAAGAGTGAAAAGGTAAAAACCCCCGTCAATAAAAACTTTGTACAGTGACGTTGAACTATAGAAAAAAATGCTGAAATTTAATATTTCTTCCTCTTCTTTTTTTTTTTTTTAATAAAGAGGTTTGACAGAGGGAACTTTAACTGCTATGGTCTTGTCGTCCCGAAATCGAAGAGAGAAGGAAGACAGGATAGGAGAAAGCCATCACGGGCTGTGAAAAGAGGGAAAGTTGTGAAACGGATGATTTCACAGATTGGAAACCAAATATTTAAAAAGAGGACGTTTAAGGTACTCTTGTCTCCCAGGTTTATAAGTTCACGTTAAAGTTTAATATGTACTACTTTTTCCCCTAGATATTTGATAGAGGTAACTACAACTGCTAAGGTCTTATCGTCCCGAAATTGAAGAGAGAAGGAAGACAGGACAGGAGAAATCCAGACGTTCCGAGAACAAACATCCTACCTTGCTCAGTCTGCTCGCTGGTCTTGTATACAACATCAAAATCAGTCGGATCCTGCGCGGGCTTGTACACAATAGCGGCGTCCTTCATATATTGCGGGGCCTCAATCACGAACTGGTGCGACATCAAATAGCGACGCACACGGGCCGCGATTTGTTCGTCGAGCGCTGATTCGTCGACGCCGGAGCCAATGGGATCGTTGGAATCGACCTCGTTCAAGTGGCGGCTGGAGGCTTCGGGGACCTGGGTGTCCAGGTAGGAGAGTACGCTCTGCTTGATGCACTTGGAGTAGCCTGGTGGGGGGGAGAGAGAATTGGGTAATCGAAGAGGTCAGATATCAAATACAAATCAAAAATCAATCAAATCAAATCTCAAATTCTTTGTGATAAAGCGGAGCTTTTTCACAACTTTTGTGGAAATCACAACATTACTAAGTGCCTCCTTTGCAATCAATTTTCATATTTCAATAATCTTTTTACACTGGTAATGCCGCCACTGGTCGCTACCTATCCTCAAAGCTAACTGGGCTGACGTCTTGTTTCAGTGATCCATGAGGGACTGGTGCATTCAAAGTACCATCGCCACTGGGTATAGCGCTACTCCGAATCAAGTAGCTACTAAATTGTTCTCACGAGGCTGAGTGCACCCCGAACTCCAAGCACAGAGCCGAAAAAAACCTCACCCCGCCGGGAATCGAAACCGGACCTCTTGCGTTCAAGCCTAGTGTGATACCCACTCGGCCAAGGAGGTTGCTCATATATCAAATACTTTTCCTCTGACACTACTCGGACATAATCTGCGACGATCATTTGAGGAATTTTGACAGAGGGAACTGCAACTACTGAGGTCTTATCGTCCCGAAATCGGAGAGAGAAGGAAGACAGGATAGGAGAAAGTCAGCCGTTCCAAGAATTAATCTTACGAGAATTAATCTCGTATCTGTTCTGTACGAACCCGCGACCTAGCGCTTACAAGGCAGACGCGCTACCTCCAAGCTAAGATGGCTGAAAATGGAAATCTATCCTCCCGAAATGAAGGGAGAAGGATGACAGGATAGAGGAAACCAGCCGTTCCGAGAAGGAACATTATCCGTTCAGGATAAAATCCAACCCGGGAGGGAATCGAACCCACGGCCTAGCTCTTAAAAGGCAGGCGCGCTACCCTAAAATCTAACTAGGCTGAATTTCGGGAATGAAGACCGTCACGTCAGAATGTGTGTGGCGGAAAGAGCTTGACATACAGGTCTGCTAGCAGTTAGATGGGCTGAGAGACCTAGGTTTAAAGCTTTTTCCAGCCAGCCTAGTTAGCTTAGTTGGTAGTGCGTCTGCCTTGTAAGCGCTAGGCCGCGGGTTCGATTCCCGCCCGGGGCGGATGGAAGGTTTGGAAGGGTAGGATAAAGGAGGGTAACGCCGACCCGGAATAAGATTGAGAAAAGGTGACGTAAAAGAAGAAGAGGGTCTGAGGAGGAACCTTTTTTCGGGGAGTCGTCACTGTATTACTGCCAAGGTCTTTAGTGACGGGAGTTTTGCGGTCCATTCGGAGACAAGCTACCCGCCTTAATCCTATTAACCTTACACAGAATGAGTGAGCCCGGAAAAACTAGAAGAACACGATCGCCCAGATGGTCACCCATCCGGATAGCAACCACTCACAACGTTTCATAACATCTGTGATTCATACGGAACTGGTGCAGCTATGTAGCCCTCAACATGATAACTGTCGTATAGGTACTACAAGTTGCAGTCTAGATGTGAAATCCACCTCTTCTTCTCACGCTTTACCCCCTTATTCCATAGTTTACCCCCGGTTTCAATTTCATCTTACCCCTATTTCAACCATTAGGTTATTCGCAAGTCGTCACATCGCATATCCCCAATTTCGCCCATAGGTTACCCCCAATTTCCATTCCCAACACCTCTTGACTTATACTCGTATTCCCTGGTCCAACTAAAATCTTCTCACTTTCTGTCCCCATTTTATCGCCGCTCTACACAAGTTCAGGTTTGTGTTGTGATTTGAACCTTCGGGACCTTCTGGATGGCAAGCAAGCGCCGAAGCGCAGATTAGATTTAGAACACCTCCCCATTAACACGTCCCTGAGTAATCACCTCCACACATAGTATGTCTCGAGACATGCTTCTTCTTTTCCATTTCACCTCGGCATCCTCGCAATTCAATTTCGCTTTCTACCATCCCATCAATATTCGTCGAGCGATCCCGAATCGAATGAAATCGAATTTCGAATCCGATTTACTGGGTCACCGAGATCGATCCGGAATTGATCGGTATGCATGTGTAATTTTAGTGGCCTGATTTTAGCAGGAATTTCGTCTGTAAGATTTCCGCTCGTGATCCTTATCCTCTATATTAGATAGATGTATGGTCCCCTATCCAACTATATCCATATTATTAGATAGTTGTATGGAAGTGAGCTCCTTCTGAGGATATGGATTTTATGGAGCACGGAAGTAGACTATTCCGGTGCCAGCCTAGGTAGCTTGAAGATGTCTTGAAAACGCTAAAGGTAGAAACACACTACTATCACGTCACGTCACATCACGTGAGCTCATGGGGAGTCAGAAAGATGTAGTTTAAAGGTTTCCCATAATATTGTAGCTATAATTTCGTTCAGGACAGCTACACTATCACGCCATTTGACCTCAACTTTGAACTACATCTTTCTGACTCCTCATGAGATCACGTGACGTGGTAGAAGTGTGTTTTTACCTTAAGTAGCGGGACCGATAAATTAATAAATTCAATAAAAAAGGAGTCAATAAATAAATAGGCCAGCTTAGTTAGCTTGGAGGGTAGCGCGCCTGCCTTGTAAGCGCTAGGACGCTGATTCGATCCCCGCCCGGGGAGAACTTTATACAAAACAAATAAGTTTCGTTCTCGGAACGGCTGGCTTTCTCCTATCCTGTCCTCGGTTTATCTTCGATTTCGGCACGATAAGAGCTCCGTTATTCCCTCTTTATTTTTTAAGAGGTTCGACAGCCATTCCATGAACGAACTTTACATGTTTAATAGGATCTTCCCCCTTTTACATAAACCATTGGAAAATCGTCTTTGCAAATGCAGGGTTGTCGGTTCGATTCCAATTCCAAAAGGAAAGATACGCGTTATCTGTTGTTCTCAATCAGAATCGAATAGCCAAAATATTTCAGCGAAAGTAAACTTCTAAATTAAATCACTAATGAGGAATCGAAATTTCTTTTCACCCATCAACACTATCAACAGACCATGTAGGCAAACACTAGGAAGTGTCCATTTTAATCGATACCATTTCTTTTTCAATAATCGTCAATGAATGTGCTTGGATCTTAACCCGATATATCATAATTTCAAGATCTAGAATTTGTTGGGCTGAAATGGAATTGGTGTTATTTGTAATTGAGGAGCAGAATGGAAAAAGGGCCCTTGGGACAAATCGTGGTTTTGAGATATAGGGCTTTAAAGTTTTTGAACCGAAATAACAAATTTGGCTGTGAAAATGAAGTTTGAGCAGTTCATAAGAAATGATCAATCGATACCATTTCTTTTTCCATAATCGTCAATGAATGTGCTTGGATCTTAACCCGCGAAATATCATAATTTCAAGATCGAGAATTTGTTGGGCTGAAATGGGAATTGGTGTTATTTGTATTTTAGTATAATCTCAAACATTTTTCCCAGAAAAGATTTGATAGAGGGAGCTGTAACAACGGAGGTCTACCGTGCCGCAATCGAAGAAAGGATGAAATAATAGGAGAAAACCAGCCTTTGCGAGAACGAACCTTTTCTGTTTACGATAAAGTTCGCCCCGGGCTGGATTCGAATCTGTGACCTAGCGCTTACAATGCAGACGCTCTACCTTCCAAGCTAAACAGGATTGCTCAGGATTTGAACCCGTGACCTCCTGATTACCAGGCGGTAGCGAGCGCCTTAATCATTAAACTAACAAGGCAGATCTGGGTGAGTAGTAAGTAGGTCTTTTAAAGGATAACCAAAGTTTTAATAGATAAAATTGACAATCAACACTTAATCCGAATCTAAATGGCGCTATCTCAAAATCACAGCCCCCGTGGTGTGGACGGCCCCCCGGGCGTTTGGGGGTCCCAAATGAATATAATTTGGAGTATCCACCTTTCCACCAATCTATTGAACTAGGGGCACAATGGCGAACCTTGAGGAGGGGCTCTCAAAAAAGTATGTTTTTACACTACTGCTGAAATGCCAACTCAGCTTGGTAAATCCTTGGTTTAAAATTTCATTTTAAATTTTAGATCGAGTTTAATCTTAAAAGTGTGCTTCCAGGATTAAGGTTTGATTCACCAGATTTTATTAACACGTTGAACCGATCGGGTTAAGAGGGACACCTGATTAAAATGCAGGACGTGGCTACCACCAGAAGCTCGGATGAAGAGACGTGAAGATATTGCCACCTAATAGCGGACCTAGGCAAGACGAGAAATTGATGGTCGTAGAGGATTTTGTGGTGGCTCTGGTAAAAATAAAGTTGATGAATTAACCTTAGAACAACAGTCATACATTTGTTGTTTAGAGTGCAAATAAATTAATGAATATAAAAAAACTTAGAACAAAATGTAAAGGATTAAATTTTTTAATTAATTAAGTTATCCGGTTAACAAATCATTGCTTTTTTTTGTTACTTAGGTACCCCCAATTTCCATTCCCAACACCTCTTGACTTATACTCGTATTCCCTGGTCCAACTAAAATCTTCTCACTTTCTGTCCCCATTTTCAATTTCATCTTATAGTGGGTGGCCCAACGTCAAAAAAGCTGCATTTCGTCAGGAAAGCACCAAATTTGGCATGGACCTTCATTTGGACCATATAAAACTTTTAGGAAGGGGTGACACCGAAAACCATGTATACGAACAAAATGGCGGCCTTTTTTTCAAAATGGCGGCCAAAAAAGGGGGTTTTTTGAGAATATCTCGTTTCCGGTAACTTTTTTCTAATAACAATAAATTAGAAAGTTGTTTGTCTTTTTATTTTCTACATTCCATACATTTACACTTTTTCTCTAGGATGTACCGTAATCCCGTACCGTAATGATTTTTTAGTAAATTTTTTCGAGGAACAATGAATTAAAAAGTTGTTTGTATTTTTGTTTTCTACATTTTATACATTTACACTTTTCTTCTAGGATGTACCATAATCCCGTACCGTAATGATTTCTCCAAAATGGCGGCTAAAAAAGAGATTTTCTTACAATATCTCGTTTCCGGTAATTTTTTTTTTTTTATAAACAATGAATTAGAAAGCTGTTTGTATTTTTATTTCCTACATATTATACATTTACACTTTTCTTCTAGGATGTACCGTAATCCCGTAACGGTCGATCCCGTTTTCGGGATATGCTGCTACTATAGGGAAATCCTTAAAAAAAGTCCAATACCTATATTGGAATAACATATTGAATTCCATGTTTTCAGGTGTGCTACTTTCAAAAAAATGGATATTTTGGCGATTTAGGATTCTTCAAGCCAAACACAAGCCGCTTTCCTTACAATCCTAAAACAATAGCTCCACATTACGCGATTTAATTTCTAACATAGAACATTGGTCGAGATAGCCTAGGAGAAATTTCGAGCGGTAGTGGGGGGACAATTTCTCGGGCTAACAAAACTCAAAACCAATTGATAAAAGCATTCATTATCTTTCTCATCAATCAACAGTGAACATCGATTCAAATCAATCACTCAAACAATTAGTTATATTTTAGTCAACTACTTTAGTTTAATTCGAAGTTAACTCGTTTTCGTTAACTTCTTTTCGCCATGTTTCGTTACGTTGTGCTGAGTCTCAGTTTGTTCGGGTTTGTGTTCGGAAATCCGCTGATTTCGGGGGCCTACGCCGGGAAAAGTTCCCTCCAGAGTTCTAACTTCTGGAAGAACACCCCCATGGACATACAAGGTGAGCTCGATACCAGAGTGTGCAGGCTCGTATAGAACTAGACGAGCCCTTGAATCGGCTGAATCACTCGTACCCTGACCGGCCAAT
>NW_007378519.1:23163-23443 GCF_000475195.1 Diaphorina citri
AGCGGATACTCACTCTCGTGGGAGAGGATGGGCTCTGTCAGCATTGTGGTGAACCTGACGATACTATTCTCGATGTGAGGGACCGAATTCGGAGAAACCCCCCCACCCGATGCATGCGAGGGACGCATTCACATAGTTACTACACTCGTTCGCCCGGACGCTTCTGGAGTCTGTCATCATCTCTTCTGTAAGGGTAAGACCCCCTAGACCAAATCACCCTATAGAGGATTTTGAGAGACTGGATTCCGGAGCGAACGTTAGAATAGAAAAGAGAAGATCA
>NW_007378519.1:23567-52629 GCF_000475195.1 Diaphorina citri
TAGCTTTCTCCTATTCTTCTCTCTTCAATTGTGAGACGATAAGACCTCTATCTCAAGGTGCCTCCACAATTTTAGAGTCAAATTCTCGAATTAAAGGTATTGAGGATAAAATTCCATACCTCGGCTGGGATTGAACCCACGCCCTCCTGTTTACCAGGCGAGCGCCTTGACCACAACCACCGAGGCTTAGTCTGGCTGGGGGAATTTGAACAGAGAGTGTAGACCTGTTTAATCTGGCTAAGGGACTAACAGATAAAATTCCATACCTCGGCTGGGATTGAACCCACGCCCTCCTGTTTACCAGGCGAGCGC
The DNA here is from genome assembly GCF_000475195.1 of Diaphorina citri. Classification (NCBI taxonomy): domain Eukaryota; kingdom Metazoa; phylum Arthropoda; class Insecta; order Hemiptera; family Psyllidae; genus Diaphorina; species Diaphorina citri. The sequence goes on from NW_007378519.1 coordinate 23,880, forward strand.
CTTGACCACTACACCACCAGCAGGTTTGAATAGGCCAGCCTAGTTAGCTTGGAGGGTAGCGCGCCTGCCTTGTAAGCGCTAGGCCGCTGATTCGATCCCCGCCCAGGGAGAACTTTATACAAAACAAATAAGGTTCGTTCTCGGAACGGCTGGCTTTCTCCTATCCTGTCCTCGGTTTATCTTCGATTTCGGCACGATAAGACCTCCGTTATTACCTCTTTATTTTTTAAGAGGTTCGACAGCCATTCCATGAACGAACTTTACATGTTTAATAGGATCAAGTTCTTCCCCCCTTTTACATAAACCATTGGAAAATCGTCTTTGCAAATGCAGGGTTGGGGGTTCGATTCCAATTCCAAAAGGAAAGATACGCGTTATCTATTGTTCTCAATCAGAATCGAATAGCCAAAATATTTCAGCGAAAGTAAACTTCTAAATTAAATCACTAATGAGGAATCGAAATTTCTTTTCACCCATATCAACACTATCAACAGACCATGTAGGCAAACACTAGGAAGTGTCCATTTCAATCGATACCATTTCTTTTTCCATAATCGTCAATGAATGTGCTTGGATCTTAACCCGCGAAATATCATAATTTCAAGATCGAGAATTTGTTGGGCTGAAATGGGAATTGGTGTTATTTGTATTTTAGTATAATCTCAAACATTTTTCCCAGAAAAGATTTGATAGAGGGAGCTGTAACAACGGAGGTCTACCGTGCCGCAATCGAAGAAAGGATGAAATAATAGGAGAAAACCAGCCTTTGCGAGAACGAACCTTTTCTGTTTACGATAAAGTTCGCCCCGGGCTGGATTCGAATCTGTGACCTAGCGCTTACAATGCAGACGCTCTACCTTCCAAGCTAAACAGGATTGCTCAGGATTTGAACCCGTGACCTCCTGATTACCAGGCGGTAGCGAGCGCCTTAATCATTAAACTAACAAGGCAGATCTGGGTGGGTAGTAAGTAGGTCTTTTAAAGGATAACCAAAGTTTTAATAGATAAAATTGACAATCAACACTTAATCCGAATCTAAATGGCGCTATCTCAAAATCACAGCCCCCGTGGTGTGGACGGCCCCCCGGGCGTTTGGGGGTCCCAAATGAATATAATTTGGAGTATCCACCTTTCCACCAATCTATTGAACTAGGGGCACAATGGCGAACCTTGAGGAGGGGCTCTCAAAAAAGTATGTTTTTACACTACTGCTGAAATGCCAACTCAGCTTGGTAAATCCTTGGTTTAAAATTTCATTTTAAATTTTAGATCGAGTTTAATCTTAAAAGTGTGCTTCCAGGATTAAGGTTTGATTCACCAGATTTTATTAACACGTTGAACCGATCGGGTTAAGAGGGACACCTGATTAAAATGCAGGACGTGGCTACCACCAGAAGCTCGGATGAAGAGACGTGAAGATATTGCCACCTAATAGCGGACCTAGGCAAGACGAGAAATTGATGGTCGTAGAGGATTTTGTGGTGGCTCTGGTAAAAATAAAGTTGATGAATTAACCTTAGAACAACAGTCATACATTTGTTGTTTAGAGTGCAAATAAATTAATGAATATAAAAAAACTTAGAACAAAATGTAAAGGATTAAATTTTTTAATTAATTAAGTTATCCGGTTAACAAATCATTGCTTTTTTTTGTTACTTAGGTACCCCCAATTTCCATTCCCAACACCTCTTGACTTATACTCGTATTCCCTGGTCCAACTAAAATCTTCTCACTTTCTGTCCCCATTTTCAATTTCATCTTATAGTGGGTGGCCCAACGTCAAAAAAGCTGCATTTCGTCAGGAAAGCACCAAATTTGGCATGGACCTTCATTTGGACCATATAAAACTTTTAGGAAGGGGTGACACCGAAAACCATGTATACGAACAAAATGGCGGCCTTTTTTTCAAAATGGCGGCCAAAAAAGGGGTGGTGGCCTGATTTTAGCAGGAATTTCGTCTGTAAGATTTCCGCTCGTGATCCTTATCCTCTATATTAGATAGATGTATCTAATCCCTATCCAACTATATCCATATTATTAGATAGTTGCATGGTCCCCTATCCAACTATATCCATATTATTAGATAGATGTATGGTCCCCTATCCAACTATATCCATATTATTAGATGGTTGTATGGAAGTGAGCTCCTTTTGTGGATTTTACGGAGTACGGAAATAGACTATTCCGGTGCCAGCCTAGGTAGCTTGTAGATGTCTTAAAAACGCTAAAGGTAGAAATACACTACTATCACGTCACGTCACGTGAGCTCATGGGGAGTCAGAAAGATGTAGTTCAAAGGTTTCCCATAATATTGTAGGTATAATTTCGTTCAGGACAGCTACACTATCACGCCACTTGAGCTCAACTTTGAACTACATCTTTCTGACTCCTCATGAGATCACGTGACGTGGTAGAAGTGTGTTTTTACCTTAAGTAGCGGGACCGATATCATTATCTTTCTCATCAATCAACAGTGAACATCGATTCAAAACAATCACTCAAACAATTAGTTATATTTTAGTCAACTACTTTAGTTTAATTCGAAGTTAACTCGTTTTCGTTAACTTCTTTTCGCCATGTTTCGTTACGTTGTGCTGAGTCTCAGTTTGTTCGGGTTTGTGTTCGGAAATCCGCTGATTTCGGGGGCCTACGCCGGGAAAAGTTCCCTCCAGAGTTCTAACTTCTGGAAGAACACCCCCATGGACAACATCGTTACCAATCTGAAGATGGAATGTGCCACCCAGAAGGACGTGATCTCCTGTATGAAGTACAGAATTCTGAATCTGTTCGAGGAGACTTTGAACAAGGACTCTGTCAAGGTAAGGGAGCAATACTTAAAAAATAAAGGAAAAAAGAAAATCTCGATTTTTTGTCTAGTTTAACAGCTTTTTTATTTAGAAATTGTTTTTTTCTTTTTTTCATTTTCTAATGGGTACCTACATACCTACCTACCTTGATAGTTGCTCAAATATCAATACAATAAACTTTTGAAATTATTTTTCATTTTCCAATAATAATGTGACATGTGACAGTTCTTGGAATTTCTCAAGGGCCTCAGAGAATGACATTTTACACAATGATTTTTTGTCGTTTCCAAACCGGGGTCTTTGAGTTGGTTACTTAAAAGCGACGGGTTTTTTCAAAGATTTTAATGAAAGTTTCTATGAAATTAGATTTTTTTAAAAAAGTAAAATTTTGTTTACAGGACTGAAAAGTCTCAAAAATTCCTATAGTCTCGAAGTCTAAACACATTTTTTTCTCTTTCATAACTCGTTCTTTTCCACCATTATGGCCGTTCCGTGAGGCAAGTCGATCCTTCAAAGCAACCGGCACTGAATCTTTAGACTAGACAATCCCACCTCACTGATTGACTACACGCCACTGAATCTATATTTCCCATTCTCCTCCCTAGGTATCCGACTCTGTTCAGCTGGTCAAGAATGCCGACGACAAGACAACCACGGACTCACAAACCCAAGGTCGCGGGTTCGTTGATGAAGTCGAATCCTACATCACCAGTCACGACCTGAAAGTTCTTCTCCCAGGACCCATGTCAGGTAATTGGAACACCCGGGTTCGATTCCCGGCATAGTCGAAGTTTTTTCGGTTGCTTTGGATTTGGGGTGCACCCAGCCTCAGGAGGATATTTGGGAACCTCAAAAAAGTAGTGACCAGTGGAGTCATTACCAATGTAGTGACAAAGAATTGGTTCACAACAAATTCATTACTGACTAATGGGTTGTCCGTGATTCGTGACAAAAAATTGATCATAACTAGAGATCGGTTTAGAATTTCGGCAAAATCCTCTCTTATTCCATATCTAGAACGTATTAGGAATATTCCTACCAAATTTCAGCTTTCTAGGTGTTGGGGTTCTGGAGATAGAGTGATCAGTATGTGGGATGAATCTTAGTTTTACACGATAGTATGATTTGGACTTTTAAGGTAGAAACACACTAAAGTCATGTGACGTGACTTAACTTGATAGTAGTATGGCTGTCCTGAACGAAATTACCTACAACATTATGGGAAAACTTTAAACTACATCTACATCTTTCTGACTCCCCATGACTTCACGTGACGTGATGGTAGTGTGTACCTTTAGTCACCGGTTCAACACCGAGCTTTCATCGTTGAACCGTTTTAACGCTTTTATTTCCACCAGGCGCTAAGCTGAGAATGTCCAATCGTTAACCTGATGACTTAATCAATCAAACATTTCAAAATGTTTATAGCATCACCGATTAATCTCACCGTTTTAACGTTTTCATTTCCACCAGGAGCTACGCTGACAGTGTCTCCCAGAAACATGGACAATGATGAACTCAACCTGAGCGTGCAGTTCCCCAAGGAAGAAACCAGCAGCGTTGGATCCGAAAGAGGTACGAATTGTTTCTTTTCAAGACGCTCACCTGGTAAACAGGAGGGCTTGGGTTCGACCCCAGTCTAGGCATGGAATTTCATTCTCATTTATTTGAGAATTTGACCAAATAATAATGGAGCTCCAAGGGTTAGGTGATAGAGAACACCTCTGGCGTTAACCTCGCCTAGTGGTTACCTTCCACTCAAGATTCTATTATTATTACATCTCCCAACAACATAATTATGATTGTCTCCTCCAAATATCTTGATATTTTCCAATATTTTACGGGGTTCGGGTAAAGAGCTTCCTGGAATATAAGGCGGGTGTACACTGGAGAAACACATAATGAAACTGGTTTCATGAAGTGTAAAATTCAAATCATAGATAGATAAGATTAAGACAATGCTGTACTCACTGGGTTGCTGGGTTCCATCATTTTCGTGGAAACGAGTTTGATCAAATGCGTTTCTCCAGAGTGCATCCTTTAGGTGGCCCCAGTTTCCTTTAACATTCCACCTCCCATATTTCCAGGCAAGAAGCACAAGATCCGCAAGATCCTCGTCCCGATCATGATCTTCATCCTGCTCAAAGCCATGACTCTGGTTCCCCTCGCCATCGGAGTCCTCGGTCTCAAAGCCTGGAACGCCCTCCAACTGTCCTTCTTCTCCTTCATCATCTCAATCGCTCTCGCCATCTTCCAACTGTGCAAGAAGATCGCCTCAGATTCCGCCGCGCCGGCCGTGCACGCCGCTGGGCCCTGGGAGTACTCCGCTGCCCACTATGCCGCCGCGAGAAACTTCCTCCTCGGGGACGAAGAACTCGCTCCCGAAGTAGCCAGCGCCGAGTCCCCCGCGGTGCCGAGCGAGGGTGCCGCCCAGAATTTGGCTTACAGCGCGTACGAGGCTAGTCGCCGGTAAGGACGTCTCCGCCCCGTTGACCACCCTGCCTGCTACGCGATGGACCGGATTAGGAAATGGGATTTAGACCTTGCAGCGGGGCCTGCCTCGGTGGTGTAGTGGTTGAAACGCTCACCTGGTAAACAGGAGGGTGCGAGTTCAATTCCAGCCGAGGCAAGGAATTTCATCCTCATTTTTACTTTCCTTTTTTTAAAAGAATTCAAGCAGATAACCATGGAGCTTGAAGGGTTAGGTGGTAACCTAAGTAAAAAATCCCGTTTTTAATTCGGTCTCTTGGAATTTTTATTTGGTTTGACTAAAGTAAGGCTCTGGTTTTCTAAATTAAAATCAGCGTGTAGGCGGGGTTCGTATGTTCACTGTTCGCCCACTAGAGTGTTGTATTCCAAGACTTAAGATTATGAATTCCCCCAGGGTTAGCTTTTATGAATTATAAGAGATTAAATTCAAAGAGATAAGGTTCGATACCTTTCAGCTAAATTCTTTTGATTTAAAAGTTGTGTATTAGACAAGACTTCTAAATTGGGTTCATAAATTTAACCTTTTGCGTACAGAATCAATTTCACCAGAATCGCTCTTACGGTAGGATTCATGTCCTACATGAACCTCAAGCGTTGTTGTTACAGTCAGACGTAAACAAAACATTTCTTTCAAATACGGTAGGATTCATGTGAGACATGAAACCTCCGAAAAGCGACTTGTGGTAGGCTTCATGTCACACATGAAATTGTTCCCTCGCTTTTAATTTATTTTCTTTTTTTTTCCTAGTTGAGATAGAAACATCTGGTTTTTTTTGTCTTCTTCGGAAATCTTCGGACTATAATTCCGAATGCTTTGGAATCATAGTAAACAAACACTGGCTTTTCAGTGTGCACCCCAATTCCACCTGTGGGTTCCTCTCAAGTCCTCACATCGCATATCCCCAATTTCGCCCATAGGTTACCTCCAATTTCAACTACCGTCCATTCCCAAGATATACTCGTACAATTCCACCTGTGGGTTTCTCTCAAGTCCTCACATCGCATATCCCCAATTTCGCCCATAGGTTACCTCCAATTTCAACTACCGTCCATTCCCAAGACCTCTTGACTTCTATTCCCAATCGGGTACATTTTAACCCCAATTCCAACGTAAGTGTACCATTTATTCGCCCACCTAAAAAACGTACCATTTATTGGCCCACCTGCCCACATTTATTTTTCTAATTTTTGTTTTTATGACTACAGTTTTGAAATACCACTGGTTTGATAGCATTCTTTAAGCCCTTTCTTTTGATAAAATTGGATCTTGAAAAAGTTCGTCGAGTTCAGACTTATGTGGCATATAGTACAGGAGGGCCAATAAATGGTACGTTTTTTAGGTGGGCGAATAAATGGTATACACTTACCCTACTTTATCCCAATTCTTCAAGCCAAACACAAGCTGATTGGTTGTCTTACTGCCAATAAAAGGTGTCTAAAGCCAATAAATGGTCTCTTGTAATTCTGGGCTCTGATTTGTACATAAATAGGTATCCTATTAGGTCAGTTAGTACTGACATTTTGTTTCCAGTCATTTCGCTTTTATCCTTTTACTTCTTCTCTGTTCTCACTTAAACTTTAACATTGCACTTTATGTAATTTTCTCACACTTGTTCTTCTTTTATCCTTCTTTTACCTTGTGATATCTTCCCACAGTTTTTTATTATCTCTTACTTTTCACGTTCAAAAACTTCACTGATATTTAAGGCCCGTGTCACAAATCGATAAAATTAAACCTTATAAAATCTCCGGTCTTCCTTTACGGAGATTTCGTTTGGGCTGAGTTTTCGTTTTGTGCTATCGAACCCAAATACTGATAAAAAGATCTCCGTTCGAAAAATTACCGTTTTCCAAATTGTGATTTTTGATTCTGAAAATTTCACTTCTTGACGTTCTCTCCCTACACTCTTGATTCTTTTTCTGCACTCCTTCACCGTTAATCAATTTTTATTGAAAAAAGAAAGAATTTATTACAAATAAATTTCATCTTACCTGACTCTTTCGCTCTCTTAAATCAACTTCACTCCAACTTCAAATATACTTAAACTAGTCCTAATTTTAAACAGCGCTCTAGATTTAATCCTTCTTTACCTTTTCACAACTTCTTCATACCTCCTTTCATAATTCTTGCTTTCTTCAGCTCTTTCGCCTAGTAATGTAAATAGCACCCTATATGCCTTGTTTTTCCTACGTGTAAATTACATGACTTTGTAAATATGATTTTTATATTTCACTGTGTTATAATTAAAGGTATTTTTCATAAAAAAAGTATACTGTTTTTTGCAAAATAAAAAACCCCAGCATGTTTGTTTTTCACTGAAATGTACAATTTGTTTATTTTATTGATTATTTACTCATCGTTTGATAGGTCATATAATGGATAGGGGTTTTTAACTTTAGGGGCTAATGACATTCGAAGTCGTGCCCTTATTAAAATTTTAAAACACTTTAATTGATCATATTGTGAAAAAAAAAAAAAAAAAAAAAAAAAAAAATTACCGGTTTTTTTTCGGGGGAAAAAAACTACCGCCACAACAAAAAAAAAAAAAAAATCATTACCGGTTTTAGTTCGTGGGAATAAAACTACTGCTACATCAGACTAGTGTGGTCTGTGTCGTAGCATGGCCATCCCGTAGTATGTCCCTATGTAAATCAACGAGAAAAATACTTCCGATTTAGTTCCTGAATCAACACAAGAACACCGGAAAAGTAAAGTCGTATTTTATTATGCCCCTCTGTGCGCGAAGAGGTAGCACAGAGGCCATTACTTACTCTTTGGGAGTAATGGCGCCACCACACTTGCTGCCACGGGCCACTTTTGTATTTTCAATGGTTATCTGAAAGAAGGCTTCTGAGTAAAATTTTGCAATTTCTTGATGAGAAAATACCAAGAATTGAAGTCTGTCTCTCATGTTAAGGGAGATGTTTTAAGTTTTAATGCATGAGTTCATGTGTGTAAACACCATGGAATGTGCTTTGGAAGTCAGCGTATTATTGTTGGAAATTCACATCTCCTTGGCGAAACTCGAAAGTGCCACAGAGAGGAGTAGTAAAATACGACTATACGTGTACTCTGGGAATCAGCAATGCCCCCCGTTCTTTAATTACATACGAGACCTAGATAGTCGTCCATGAGAGTTCCTATGGCGAAAATACCCGAAGCGTCCACCCGAGTTCCCACGATCTTGAGTCGGATTTCATCGTCCTCTTGAATGACCACTTCCTGGGGGAAAAGGAAAAACGAACGAGATTAATAATTATTTGCCTACCTTAACTTTTCATGACTAGGGTTCTTGGCGATTTTCCAAAACCGACTCGAGTTTCGCCTCTCTCGTAGGCTTTTTCAAGTGAAATACATAAGTACCTGTAAGTATTAATTAGTATATTGGAAATCGTTGAACAGGGTGTAGACCAGCTTGGTCTGGCTGAGGGACTTTAAACTGGAAGTATACCAGTCTGAATTTCCCTTGCTAAAGAAATAGCAAAGGTTGAGTGCAAAGGGCATCCACTCGTAAAATCTGTAGCCAAAACCAGCCTGCCCAAAGCAATTACCCTAGTTAGAATTGTTAGAATATACCCTGTTTCGATTACTGGTCCTATACGAACTTTATCTTAACCTAAACTTCTTTTTCTTCGCCTTTTCCCGTGTACACACGGGGTCGGGCGCTTTTCGTCAGCCTCTCAATCAGCCCTGGCTCTAGGGTGACGGTGATTGCTTTGGGCTGACATTTGGTTTTGGCTACAAAAATTTTACGAATGGACCCTTTGCACTCAACCTTTGCTATCTCGTTAGCAAGGGAAATTCAGGCTGGTATCCTCCCTGTTTAAAAGCCCCTGGCCAGACTCTTGGCTGGGGGACCCTCTATCAAACTTTTTTTTTCTTTTTTTTTTTCAAGTAAGACACAACAATGCTTGTAAGTACCATTGTACCTACCATACCTAAAATAATACATAGATAAAAAAAAAGCTTAATGTACTCACCCCATGCACAGATTTGTAGCAGACTGGGTTGGAGTTGGGACAGAACTGCATGTCCGTAGGTATGGAATGATGAGAGATGAAGCAAGACAGGGGCCCTATTTCAGCAAACATCCCTACTTTATTTACTTGGGTCACAACAGCATCAAGAACTTCTCCCTTGAATGGACGGAACACAATGGCTCGATATTTGACCGGGTACACCACAAACCCTTGACCTGAAAAATTGATTTGTAGATATTTTTACTGTGCTTGATTAAAGACTTGGTAACTTTCTGAGCATTCGGTGAAACAAGACTTGGTAACAAAAAAGTGAAGTAGTATTTATTTTCCATAAAACTCAATAATTTTATTGTGTATGAAAGTGGTTTCATGGAAAATTTTAGGTAATTATTCAGGAGCCATGGCAATGAGAAAGAAAGCTCCTTTTTGTGTTTAACCTAACCCTATAATAACACTGGTCACTGTTTAACATCCTTGTATAGGTAACTGCTCAGGTTTTTGGTAATGGAGATTTTGTAAAAAAAAAAGTGTTATTTATACACCTATTAACTGGTTATTTTTACCATGTATATTTTTCCCACCTTTTTTAATTTTTTTCATACCCACCTGGTTGAATAAGGCCAGCTCCTATGCTGTCTATCGTAGTGACAGCAATAACAAATCCATACTTCCCTGTACATGTGCCTTCTACCTCCGAGTACAATTTCTGTTTCACAGTTTCATAAAGCTGAGGTCCAAAATATCTGGGATGGAGTAGAATTTCATGCTCCAGACTTATCTGTTGGGACAAAATAAAAACAAAGGTGAGTACAAGCAACCATTTTCTTAATTATTTCAAAGTGTGCATTTTTTCCCCCAGTTTGTGTCTAGCTGGGAGACTTTAAACAGAGAGTAGACCACCTTAGTCTGACTGGGAGACTTTAAAACAAGGAGAATACCAGCATTCATTTTCCCTTACTAAAGAAATAGCAAAGGTTGAGTGTGAAGGTCAAGGTCAGGTCTACTCATAAAATTTTTGTAGCCAAAACTAAATAATGTTAGACTAGAGCAATCACTTAGCTAGAACTGATGTAGAGGCTGACAAAAAAAGCTGATCCTGTCTGATTACAGGAAAAGGTAAGGAAGAATAAGAAGATTTAGAATCAGTTCGGGTTTAACGGGACCCCATATGAACCTTTATCTGAGTGAGTACAGTTCACTGAATGCCTATGATTGGTCTAACAACTATGAGAGAACTCTAAATCTATATCTATTTCTCACGCACAATACCCAATAGCAAGTACTACTTTTAGACCACCTACAGATAAGTATACTTACATGGTAGAACATATTAGGAGGTTTTCTTCCCACATAAACTTGATACACATACAAAATCTATCGGAGAACTGTAGTACCCAACTCTTGGAACTTTCAGCAATCAGTTTTCCTGCAGCTCTTTTTCCTCATAAAGTAATTCAAGTTGATTATTACAAACCAGTAGAACTTTCTCTCCACATTCTTATTATGAAGCTCGACTGATAAACCGAAAATAACTTTTACAAAGGAAAATGGAAAATCTGCTAAAATTTTTGCCAAAAACGCCGTTTCAGCGGTTTCAGACTGTTTTTAGACGATTGTTTACAATTTTAAAATTTCGCGGTCTTGTCAAAATAGGCGCCATTACAAAAAGATCCGTTCACACGATCACCTATACATGAGGTTATTTTAATTTTCCGATAGAGAGTGACACCTTTACCATTTCTTATCATTCAAGGAGGACATGATTGTTTGGATAGTCGAAGGTTTTATGAAAGATTGAGGCAAAAAAAGACGATATTGTTCATCAGCTTGTTTCGTGATCGCGATAATAATGACCAAATTTCTGGAAAAACTCTTGAAATGGTCGGTCAGTCCTTTTTTGACATCAGGTAATTTGCCAAAAAGTTGAACTCCTAGATGGAATTTGTGTAGGTACCTATATGATTTTTGGCATGGTGGTGGGCATCGAACCCAGGACCTTCTGCAATGAACGCGAGCGCGTTACCACCGCATCCTCGCCTTGCTTTTTCCGAGATTACGAGTTGAAGCGAGGTTTAAGGTTAAATCTTGAATTAGGCAATCTGAATGGCTGAAATTTTTGAAATAAACCAATCAGATCCAAGAGTTAACAAAGCCAGTTTAAACTCCGATTGGTCCTGGCCATAAATCATTTTAAATTTTAGAAAAATGGCGTAGATACACGAATAGACGCTTCACTTTTGAAACGTCAACCGTGTATCCAGAGCTTTTCTACCTCCTTGATATTTGTTATCAGCTGATAAAAGTTTGAGGTTATGTGTTCAGTTGTTATCAAAATTTGCCTGATTTCCTTTTTCCTTGATCTGTTCCCCTGTTTTTCCACTTTTCCTGTTTTTTTTTTTTCCTTCAGTAATCAGTTTGCCTCTGCTGTTCGGAGTTCGTGCGGTCGTCCGTGTTCTAAACATGGTTTAGAAAACATTCATATAAAAATTCGTATGGATTTTTTTTTACACTTTAAAAATTCCAACTTAAAAATCAAATTGCAAGCCCTCAGATGGTAACCTACCTGTAGAGCCAACTTCTATCTTTCATGTGAATTGCAATTTTAATAAATTTGATTTCGTAATCCTTCCAACCAACATTCTCAAATATTTGATTTCACAACTTTAACTTTTGTCCTTTAAGAACAACTTTATTTTAGTTTAAAATTTAAAACCAGAATCTTGAGAGCAGTCTCTGAATTTTTTATGTTGAGCAAATTATTAATGAGAGGTATGAAATTGTGATTTTTTTTTCCGCTATTTCAAAATCTGTGGTAAATTTTATTCTAATCAATTTATCACTAAGCAAGTTTAGTGTGTGTTTTAAATAATTGTGTTTCATGATTAATAATATTGTGATTATTTAGGTAAAATAATTCTATGATTTAGGTTAATTAACTACATAATCAAGCTTTTGCTCTATCTAAATAATAACTGTTATAATAAGTCAAATTGATAGGTAGCTAGGTACCTATCTAAACCGAGGTAGCTAGGTACCTATCTAAAACAGTTTTTGTTTTCTGATAGGTACACATTAAAATCACATTTGGGTACCTATCTAACAAGTGTGTGTTAATGTTGGTTTTGGAGGTTGCCTACAAATTGAAATAAATCTGTAAACTGTGTGAGAAGATTAAATTCATATTTTTTTCCAGTGTGGTTTTAGTGTGCGTGTGGTTTTCTACTTAGTAGAGCTAACACTTTGTGTTTTTCTTTATCAGTTCCATTATAGAATAAAATATTTTTTACCTACCTACTTATATCATTTGAATTTATCAGTATATTGAAAGCACCATTGCCTTAGCCTTACCTACTTAGATTTGTATTTTAATATTTTTAACATGTTAATCTTATATCCATAAAATAAGAAGGTCACAAGACAGTCTTGTGAATGACTTTAAATTTGTTGCAATCATTGCATACTTTCTCTTTGACACCGGCATTTGAATCTCTTCCAATATTTCTAACCTCAACTGGATTAGGAAACTTACCAAGATGCCACTCTTTGGTAAGAAAGACTCTGCAAAAAAGTTGAAAAAAGATGGGAAGGATAATGAAATCAAAGGTCCCTCCATAGAAGAGAAGTACATTCTAAAAGAACTTCTGGGAACAGGAGCCTTCTCTGAAGTACGACTAGCAGAGAGCAGAGAAAATGGGACAATGTTTGCTGTGAAAATCATAGATAAGAAAGCCCTGAAAGGGAAAGAAGACTCCTTAGAGAATGAAATCAAAGTGCTGCGTAGATTTAGTCAAAGTGTTCATAACCGGCTGGATGAGACAAATGACAATAACAGTAATGATAAAGATAAAGAACGCCTAACCCATCCAAACATAGTACAACTCATTGAAACATTTGAAGACAAACATAAAGTGTATTTAGTCATGGAATTAGTTACCGGGGGAGAATTATTTGATAGGATTGTAGAGAAAGGGTCATACACAGAAAAAGATGCCTCTATGCTTATACGACAAGTTTTAGAAGCTGTTGACTACATGCACGAAGCTAGGTACCTATCTAAACCGAGGTAGCTAGGTACCTATCTAAAACAGTTTTTGTTTTCTGATAGGTACACATTAAAATCACATTTGGGTACCTATCTAACAAGTGTGTGTTAATGTTGGTTTTGGAGGTTGCCTACAAATTGAAATAAATCTGTAAACTGTGTGAGAAGATTATTTTTTTCCAGTGTGGTTTTAGTGTGCGTGTGGTTTTCTACCTAGTAGAGCTAACACTTTGTATGTTTTTCTTTATCAGTTCCATTATAGAATAAAATATTTTTTACCTACCTACTTATATCATTTGAATTTATCAGTATATTGAAAGCACCATTGCCTTAGCCTTACCTACTTAGATTTGTATTTTAATATTTTTAACATGTTAATCTTATATCCATAAAATAAGAAGGTCACAAGACAGTCTTGTGAATGACTTTAAATTTGTTGCAATCATTGCATACTTTCTCTTTGACACCGGCATTTGAATCTCTTCCAATATTTCTAACCTCAACTGGATTAGGAAACTTACCAAGATGCCACTCTTTGGTAAGAAAGACTCTGCAAAAAAGTTGAAAAAAGATGGGAAGGATAATGAAATCAAAGGTCCCTCCATAGAAGAGAAGTACATTCTAAAAGAACTTCTGGGAACAGGAGCCTTCTCTGAAGTACGACTAGCAGAGAGCAGAGAAAATGGGACAATGTTTGCTGTGAAAATCATAGATAAGAAAGCCCTGAAAGGGAAAGAAGACTCCTTAGAGAATGAAATCAAAGTGCTGCGTAGATTTAGTCAAAGTGTTCATAACCGGCTGGATGAGACAAATGACAATAACAGTAATGATAAAGATAAAGAACGCCTAACCCATCCAAACATAGTACAACTCATTGAAACATTTGAAGACAAACATAAAGTGTATTTAGTCATGGAATTAGTTACCGGGGGAGAATTATTTGATAGGATTGTAGAGAAAGGGTCATACACAGAAAAAGATGCCTCTATGCTTATACGACAAGTTTTAGAAGCTGTTGACTACATGCACGAACAAGGAGTTGTCCATCGGGACTTGAAACCAGAAAATTTGTTATACTACAGCCGTGATGAAGATAGTAAGATAATGATTAGTGACTTTGGATTATCAAAAATGGAAGATTCAAGGACTATGGCCACTGCATGTGGTACTCCAGGATATGTGGCACCAGAAGTGAGTACTCTTTTCTTGTCTTAATTATTTAAGTAATACTTACCTACCTACTTACCAAACTGATGTGAATCATTGCATTTACAACTGCATTCTTTCTGTAAGGCCAGATTGCATGCATGATAGGTTTTTCTCAGAATTGAGAAATTCCTCAAAATGAAAACTAGACAGTTACCTAAACACCCCATTTTTATTATTATTATTATTTTTTTTTTGCTCTAGTGAATTGGCCCCAAGGCCCATACTTATGTACCTACTTACCTATATCTACAACTACATATTCCACATATGGGTAAGAAGGCAGGAACCTACAAGATTAAGTGTTGGTCAGTTTTGTCCATGAAATTTCCCTATTAGCAAGTCATTTATTCCTCAGATAAAAGTATGATTTTCATGTACAACTCTACCCAAGATCCTTCCTGTGGGGAAAAAAACCCAATCCTTCCAAAATTAAATGCATGGATTTTGTCTTTCTTCCTCTTACTTATCTAGTTCTAAGCTTTAAGCATCCTAAGAAAACTCACCAAGCTCAGCAAGAGACTATACTTACTTACTCCTTGTACTTACTTACCCAAGTATTTACCTAGGTACTTTTTAAAGATGAAACTTTAACTACCAGGTACTTTTTAAAAGATACTTTAACCACTAGGTTGGATGAAGTTTACTTTTGTTTTTCATATGTTTCAACTCTGTGTATGTTCACACTCCACTCTCTTGTCTTCCCTTTCCTTCTTTTTTACCATGCTTTTCTATTTAAATAGTACAAGTACCCGAGCACTTCAAAGAGTAGCACACCACTCTAGGTAATGGGTAAATAACAACAAGAAGAACACTTTTCCCCATGTTTGTTTCTTATACAAGTACCTACAACCTACCTACCTCCTTTCCTACCTAGGTACCTATTAATAAAAGTTGAAGGCTACCTACTCTGCTAGGTACCTATTTTGGTATTAATAGAAGTTGAACCTTTTATATTGGGAAACCTTTTACATACCTACATTTATTGGGTACCTTCCTAGATACCTATTAAAAGGCTTTAAGGGTTGGGTGGTTGAGAACGCCTCAGCCATTAAACCTGGCCCAGTGTTTAAGTAGGTACCTTCCATTGAAGAGTTCATTATTGTTATCAGTTATCGCAAAAAATATAAAAAAAAACTACCTACTTATGTAGGTAAATAACTAAGTACTTCTAGTTACTTTGGCACTAATCAGTAGGTACCTACTTATGTACAAAACAAGAAAAGTAAGTCGGTAAGTAATGTTGATAAATTGTTTTTGTAATGCCCGAAGTAAGCAAACAAGCCATTAGTCTACATTATAGATATCGTACTTCAACACGTCATTTTATGCCCAAAGCTAATCAGGTTCATAGTACAGAGTACATGTAGGTAAATGACTACTTCTAGTTACTTAGGCACTAATCAGTAGGTACCTACCTACTTACTTAGGTACAAAACAAGAAAAGTAAGTCGGTAAGTAATGTTGATAAATTGTTTTTGTAATGCTCGAAGTAAACAAACAAGCCATTAGTCTACATTATAGATATCGTACTTCAACACGTCATTTTATGCCCAAAGCTAATCAGGTTCATAGTACCGAGTACCAAGTACCTACCTATTTAATACATTTATGTACTTACCTAAGTCAGTAACTCAGTACATAAATTGGACCATAAGTGAGAGCACCTAATATGTCACACTCTGTATCTGGGTACCGAGGTAGCTAGGTATCTAAAACAGTTTTTGTTTTCTGATAGGTACACATTAAAATCACATTTGGGTAGCTATCTAACAAGTGTGTGTTAATGTTGGTTTTGGAGGTTGCCTACAAATTGAAATAAATCTGTAAACTGTGTGAGAAGATTAAATTCATATGTCACACAGTCAGGTGTATTTCAATTTTCAGTGCCCATAATCGAACGAAGCGCGTTCCAAGGTTTAAATCCCCTAAGTAGGTTTATTTACCTACAATCTCATTCTATTTAAAGATGTTTGAGGGAACTGTAACAAGGGCAGTCTAAACGTCCTGAAATCGAAGAGAGAATGGAGACAGGAGAGGAGAAAGCCAGTCGTTCCAAGAACGAATCTTATCTGTTGAGAATAAAGTTTGACAGAGTACCCTCCAAGATAACGAGGCTGGTCCTATTTTATCCCATATTATTCTGACATTTCTAATATCTAACCTATGTACTTGGACCGTCTAGATTTCTAGAATGTCTAGATAAAGCTTTATAGCGTTTATACTACTGCATCTATCTACGTATGGCCTTTGTAGATCTTTTTTCCATTATGAAAGGTAAAAAACACTGAAATGGTCAGCAGTCAGCATAAAATATGCGTCAACCAGTAGGCTGTCAGGCTTAAAGCTAGGTTATTTCACAGAAGAATAAATTCTCCATAAACTAGACATAGACAAGAGCCCGTGTTCACTTGAGAATTCTGCGATATACAGGGTGCGCCAGAAAACAGCCGACAATGGCTCAGGGTCTTTGCACTCTTTGCACTAAGTACCTATGGTCTCCGGTCCACTCTGCTTTTTAGCCTTACACATACATACTTACCTACTAAATTAATAAGTGGTAGGTAAGTTCCCATTTCATCCATATCTTTTGATTTTACTGACTTTATATGGGTTCTAGTCGATGTTGATTAATTTCGGCCTGAGCATAGAATAGAATAGCATACCTACCTTGTTTATCCTGCCAGAATGAGACTTAAAAGTGTCTTTACCCCCGTAAGTAAGTACTCTAAACAAGGTCTCGTATATTTGATGGGTTAAGTAAATAAGTAAGTGAAATAGAAATTAACACTCTGTAAACACACTGTCGAAGTGATGGGTCATCCAGTATTTGGTATTTTACGGAGAATGTCATATCAAGACGACTCTCGTCTTACGACTGATCCATTGAAGATAGATGGGCAATCTTTTTTTTCCTTTCCATCTGATTGATTGACTGGCAATCTCATTTCTCATTCACGTTGCTAGCTTGGAGGTTGATGAATTTGTGTCGCAACGTAAACTTTGTTGGGGAGGAAACCACTTGGGTCCCAAAAACCTTTTTTTTTGTACCAGTTGGGTCCCAAAAAACTCTTATAGTACCAGTTGGGTCCCAAAAACCTCTTTTAGTACCAGTTGGGTCCCAAAAACCTCTTTTAGTACCAGTTGGGTCCCAAAAAACTCTTATAGTACCAGTTGGGTCCCAAAAACCTTTTTTTAGTACCAGTTGGGTCCCAAAAACCTTTTTTAGTACCACTTGGGTCCCAAAAACCTCTTTTAGTACCAGTTGAGTCCAAAAACCTTTTTGTAGTACCAGTTGGGTCCAAAAACTTTTTTTAGTACCAGTTGGGTCCCGGGTTTGCGAGGGTCAGTGACCAGTTGTGTCCCGGGTTTGAGTACCAATTGCGTCCCAGAATTAAATTGCTGCCTGTATGCTTTTTTTCTTTAATCAACCCATCACAAGCACAATGTATTTTTTTTTCATCCAAGTCACTACTTACAGGTATACGGTATACGGGACCCAACTGGTAGTAAGCCCGAGACCCAATTGATAGTTGAACCCTCAAAATTCCAGGACCAAACTGGTAGTCAACTACCAGAAAAAAGGTCATGGGACCCAACTGGCGTTCGTCCCTTTGTTGCGAAAAGTGAAGTACCTAATGACTTGAATCTGTCCAGAATCCAGATTGATGATTTGCGAATGACCTCCTCTACTAATGATGTTGTTTTCTAATTACTCGGTGTGTATTTTTAGTTGACAAAACACTTTACTTTTAAAGTAATTTGATACTTACATTGCTAAAGAAAAAGACTGTCTGGCTGGGGGACGTTAAACAGGGAGTAGACCAGCTTAGTCTGGCTGGGGAACCTTAAACAGGGAGTATACGTCAGCCTGAATTTCCCTTGCTAAAAAAATACCAAAGGTTGAGTGCGAAGGGTATCCACTCGTAAAATTCTGTAGCCAAAACCAAATGTCAGCCCAAAGCAATCACCCTAGTTAGGACTGATTGAGAGGCTGACGAAAAACGCCGACCCCGTCTGTACACGGGAAAAGCCGTAGAAAAAGAAGAAGATTGCTAAAGAATAAGAAACATTGAAGAAAGGAATTTCGAATTGTGTCAAGCATACTTAAATGCTTGTCAGGATAAAATTCGCCCCGGGCGGGAATAAAACCCACGACCTTGCGCTTACAAGGCAGGCGTGCCCTACAAGCTACAAGTTTTTTTTATTTTTTTAACTTGATAAGGAGAACCAAAAAGGCAGATATATTTTGCAGAACTTCAAATATATCTGCCTTTTTGGTTCTCCTTATCAAGTTTAAGTCTTCTCGTACATCTGTTGAGAGGCATACTCGTACTACGGAAAGGACGTGCTACGACACAGACCACCGAGTCTAATGTAGCAGTTGTTTCATTGCTACGAAATGAAAAATGGCGTTGAAACACTCGTCTTTTAAAACTTTTTTTTTCTTACTCAATATTGAATTCTCATTAAAAATTATAAGACTAGGTATCTATTTATGATCATTTATTATAAAATAATATAAATTCTCCATTGAAGACGCAGTAACTTTGTTCATATCAAACTTCAAATGATATTTTATTTTCTGTTAATTACCTACCTGCCTGTTTTATTCAAATTCCATGTGTCAAATACAAATATTTTTTTTTTCCAACTTCATCAATTAATTATACCTAGGTATGTAATTAATTAAATATTTTTATTTATTCAAATTCCATAGATCAAATACCTACCTACCTACTTATAACTTTTCAAAACTTGAATAATTATAATTACCTCTACTTACTTACACCTATGACACTAATGAAATGAACAATTAAACAAAGTATTCATGTTGAACAAGAATACTATAGCATATTTAGCTTTATCCAGCTCCTGTTTGACGTCAAATGCTAGATTCGTAGAAGCTTCAGGTGTTCCTTCAGGGCTGTTTGCCCCTACAGCCCTACACTTAAGCCTCGGAGTGGGCTTTTTGTGTACACAAATGATAGAAAAAACGAGGCACGAATGCCTCAAGAAAACCATGTACCTATGAGAGTGGATTGGAACACATCACATGCCTTCAGGCATACTCCATTTGTCAAGGGTTTAGGCATTGCCTTGCCCTTGGGATCAATTTAATTTGAAGAAACCCATTTACTGATGAAAAAAAATTTAGCCTCTCCTCGGATGATACGCTGATTGCCGATATATCGTCGCTGAAAAAACAATGGTGCCTATCGAAAATTCTTAAATTTTTGGAACTCTGAGCAAATTCGCATTTTTTTACTTCCTATTATTTTCTTATTTTTTTTTTTTCTGGTAGAGGAACTATGTATATGTAAAACAATGATTCGATAGAGGGAGCTATAAAACAACAGAGGTCTTATCGTCCCAAAATCAAAGAGAGTAGGGGGAGAGGATAGGAGAAAGCCAGCCGTTCCGAGAACGAACCTTATTTGTTTAGGATAAAGCTCGCCCCGTTTGGGAATCGAACCAGCGACCTTACAAGGTAGGCGTACCTTCCAGGCTATCTACTAGGCTGGCTCTTTACAGTTTAGTAAAAATGAACTTTATTCTTAACGGATAAGGTTCGTTCTCGGAACGGTTTACTTTCTCCTATCCTGTCTTCTTTCTCTATTTACTTTGGGAGGATAAGACCTTAGCAGTTACAGTTCCCCCTAGCCCTCTATCAAACACCTTAAAAAATACATTGCTTTCCTTCCTATAGGACAGGGGTTTCCAACTTCCATGTGTATGCGGGCCACATGTTACATTGGGAGGTACTCCGCGGGCCATATATGTACATAGAGGAGCATTGTAGGAACCCCCCCAACTTTTGAGAAATGTAGTCCGATCGAATTTTGAGCGCCGCAGGCGAAATCTTTCAAAAAGTATTCTCCTAATTGTAGCTGAACACTAAAGGGGGTCAGTTTCCAGGTAAGTTTGTACAAATCCAAAAAAGCTTCGCGGGCCACAAAAATGGTCTGGCCGGCCACATGTGGCCCGCGGGCCCCTAGTTGGAAACCCCTGCTATAGGATAAGGAAAGTAAAAAGTTCTATTGCGTTACTAGAAGTACGAATTAGTATGAGATTATGTATTTCTATTTTAGTAGATTGTTAAGATTACTCGTAAGTACCCATGTACCTATTCTAGAGATCTACAGATGGTTAAGAGTATCCTAGCCATATCTACAGATGGTTAAGAGTATCCTAGCCATATTTACAGATGGTTAAGAGTATCCTAGCCATATCTACAGATGGTTAAGAGTATTCTAGCCATATCTACAGATGGTCAAGAGTATCCTAGCCATATTTACAGATGGTTAAGAGTATCCTAGCCATATCTACAGATGGTGTAAATTTGTGATGACCAAGTGGGGATTGTGAAATGAATCAACATACACAATCACTATCATCACGTACATACATATATCATACATAGTATTAACATAACGTAGCTACATATGTAAGCAGCATTATCAGGTACCTACATAAGGAACATTATCATACGTATTCATTGAAGTATGTAATACATACATAGTTTAGTATCGTACATACACATGTAGGTATACTGATTCATATGAGAATAGGTAGAAGATACCTACTGTGTATTGAAAAGTACCTAATGTAGGTCTACTGTGTGGGTATTGTAAAGTACCTAATGTATTGTAGAGGTATGATGTACCTACTCCACTCACATAAGTACCTACTTACCTATACCTACTCAAAACGAGCCATCGCGATTTTTGTTTCTGTTTAATTTGAGAG
Organism: Diaphorina citri; assembly: GCF_000475195.1. NCBI lineage: Eukaryota > Metazoa > Arthropoda > Insecta > Hemiptera > Psyllidae > Diaphorina > Diaphorina citri. Next base: position 45,156 of record NW_007378519.1, read on the forward strand.
GTCTGACTTGACATGAAAAGAGGCAGATTCTATTTTATTATTATTTTCAAGAGGTTTGATAGAAGGAACTATAACAATGGAGGTCTTATCGTCCTGAAATCGAAGAGAGAAGGAGGGCAGGATAGGAGAAAGCCAGCTATTCCGAGGGCGAACCTTTTCTGTTTAAAATTCGCACCGGGCAGGAATCGAACCCAGACCTTCTGCAAGCCAGCGACACATATGACCCTGTAAGTTGACTGTTTATACAATAACAAACTGACTCTATATGAATTCATGAATTGTATAAATAAATGAATAAATATTCAACTAAAAAAAAAAAAAAAAAAAAAAAAAAATTTTTAATTTATAAAAAAAAAAAAAAAAATATAAAAAAAAAAAACTTAAAAAAAAAAAAAAACATATTTCTCAATGTTTGGTGCTATTTTTAGAAGAAGACATGAAACTGCCGATTTCCTAGATATATCTATGGATGGTCAGTGGCAGATTTGATGCCCGAAGGTCTTGGGTTCGACCCCTGACGTTTTTTGAGGGGGGTTGCATGCCTTTGTCCCTTGTGAAAATCGGAAATCCCCCTTTTTGAAAACATTTTTCCGATGGGTCTTGTAAAGATGAAAAAAAAAGTTGGCAAATCTTAAGCAGACAATCTAAACTATTAACAAGTTTCCATTTATATTTGATTGACAAAAAACTCATAACATACATTTTTCATATAAATGGTATACCCATCCGTATAAGCAGAGCTTGTGCCACGGATGGGGAAGCAGAGCTTGTGCCACGGATGGGAAGCTTGTGCCACGGATGGGGAAGCTTGTGCCACGGATGGGGATGGGGAAACTCAAAAGCATCAAGTTAAAACTTAGAATTCGCTTGTCTCGTTCAGTAAAACTAATGGGAAAAGAACTGAGAACCACTCAGAGAACGGTATTTGCTATTTGCCCCTTCAGTATTATTTTAACCCATTAAGTAGATCCTTTTTGTTTTCATTTTCCTTATTTCTTTTTTTTTTAAGAGGTTTGACAGAGGGAACTGTAACTGCTATGGTCTTATCGTCCCGAAATCGAAGAGAGAAGGAAGACATCTCTTTACCCCCATCCACTAACGTTTCTAATACCCTTTCCACCAAGCCTTTCAATCCACTAGATTTTTCCACGAATAAAGTGAAAAAAATAAATAAATGTTTTTGATACTACAAATCTCAAAATCTTTAAAGTAAAGTAGAGCTTTTTCACAAAGTTTGTGTATATCACAGCATTGCTCCAGCCTAGTTAGCTTAGTTGGTAGTGCGTCTGCCTTGTAAGCGCTAGGCCGTGGGTTCGATTACCGCCCGGGGCGGATTTTATCCTGAACGGATAATGTTCGTTCTCGGAATGGCTGGCTTTCTCCTATCCTGTCTTCCTTCTCTGTTCGATTTCGGGACGATAAGACCATAGCAGTTACAGTTCCCTCTGTCAAACCTCTTTAAAAAAAAATATATATCTTATATCTTTTTACACTGGTAATGCCGCCACTGGTCGCTGCTCAATTGTCCTCGCGAGGCTGAGTGCACGCCGAACTCCAAGCTCAAAGCCGAAAAAAAATTTCAACCCCCGGGAACCGAACCCGGGACCTTCGGCGTACAAACCTAGTGTGATACCCACTCGGCCATGGAGGTTGAACCACCGCAGGCAGCATAGTGTACAGAGCACTGAGAACAAAAATCTGGACCGATTGCAATACTTTCATTACTAATCTAGCTCGCTATACTGTAGTAATAGAAAGTAAAAAATGGTGACAGAGTGCCACAAGTTTAGAGTGGAAGAACTCCATTATTGTGTTCCTTATATTGATTTAGGGTGTTGGAATGCTATATTATAGTGTCCACCTTAATGATATACATAGAGTTCAATATTAGGGTGCCGGAACCTAGTCACCCGATTGAGCTCCCGGCACCCTAGTTTTTTTTTCTCAGTGCGGGACTTTTGGTTTGAAAGGTGCATTGTGATATTTCCTTACACTCATAATTTCCTTACCCCCTCCCCCCTTTCCTCTCCTCCTCTCTCTCTCTCCCTCTCTCTCTATGTCTCTTTTTTATATTCTCTTTCGAGATTATGTATATTATTTTATTCTTTTTAATCTTCCATAAACAATAACGCGCTCTCTCTCCCTCCCTCTCTCTCTCTCTCTCTCGTTGTTTTATCTTCTCCTTCTCTAATCTTCTCCTTCGTTTTATTTCCCTGTCCTTCAGTCCTTCTATCTATTCTATCATAATTTTCTTCCAGACACCTTTTTATTCTGGTTTTCTTCTATTTTTACTTTCCTTATTACCTCTACCCTCTTTTTCTCTATACCTCTTGTGTACCTTCCTTTTTACTTTTTTTTTAAAGAGGTTTGACAGAGGGAACTGTAACTGCTATGGTCTTATCGTCCCGAAATCGAAGAGAGAAGGAAGACAGGATAGGAAAAAGCCAGCCGTTCCGAGAACGAACATTATCCCATCAGCTTAGTTGGTAGGATAAAATCCGCCCGGGCGGATTTTATCCTACCAACTAAGCTAACTAGGCTGGCAAAAAAGATCTTTTATTTTCACTGCCCTGACGCAAAGACCAGTCCCTATAATATACTAAGCTAACTAGGCTGGCACTACTTTCCTTATCCTATAGGAAGGAAAGTAATGTAATCGGGTCAAATTTTCCTCAAAACTCAAAACGGTCGTAGGTACCCAGTTTCTTGATTTTATTTCGTGGAGATTCTTGTTTAAATAATCATTGAGTAATTTTTGGTCATACTTTCTTTCTCTTTTTATTCCAGCTATTTCTCTCTCTCTCCCTCTGTCTCCCTTTATTCCAGCTATTTCTCTCTCTCTCTCTCCCTCTGTTTCCCTTAATTCCAGCTATTTCTCTCTCTCTCTCTCATCTGACTTTATCTTTATTTCTCTCTTTCTCTTTTAATCTTCTATTCTTGTCTTGCGTTTCAAAATTATTGTTTTAGCTCTAAGCTCATCTTCTCTCTCTCTCTCTCTCTCTCTCTCTCTCTCTCTCTCTCTCTCTCTCTTTCTCTCTCTCTTTCTCTTTCTCTCTCTTCAGTACCATTTCCCTCTCTTTTTCCCCTCCTATCTCTCTCTCATTTCAATAAATTGTTTTCGCTTTGCCGAACTACCTATTAAATATTTTTTGTTCTCCCTCTCTCTCTCTCTCTCTCTCTCTCCCTCCCTCTCTCTCTTCTCTCTCTCCCTCCCTCTCTTCTTCCTCCCTCTCTCTCTCTCTTCTTCCTCTCTCCCTCTCTCTCTTCTCCCTCTCTCTCTCTCTCTCTCTCCCTCCCTCTCTCTCTTCTCTCTCTCCCTCCCTCTCTTCTTCCTCCCTCTCTCTCTCTCTTCTTCCTCTCTCCCTCTCTCTCTTCTTCCTCTCTCCCTCTCTCTCTTCTTCCTCTCTCTCTCTTCTTCCTCTCTCCCTCTCTCTCTCCCTCTGCCCCTCTCTCTCTCTCCTTTATATCTCTGGTTCCCTCAGGGATAGTGTTTTTTTGTCTTTATTTTTTATCTTTATCTTACACTAATATTTATGTCGAGAGCAACAAAGAAGGGAGATAAGTACGTAAATGTGTAGGTAGACATTGCCTCCCCCTTGGAGAGAGAGAGAGAGAGAGAGAGAGAGAGAGAGAGATGGATAGATAGCTGATACCCCTTGGAGAGAGAGAGAGAGAGATGGATGAATGAATAGTTGATAAGGGAAAATGGGTATTTAGAGAAAGAGAGAGAGAGAGATGGATGGATAGTTGATAAGGGAAAATGGGTATTTAGAGAGAGAGAGAGAGAGAGAGAGAGAGAGAGAGAGAGAGAGAGAGAGAGAGAGAGAGAGAGAGAGAGAGAGATGGATGGATGGATGGATGGATAGTTGATAAGGGAAAATGGGTATTTAGAGAAAGAGAGAAAGAGAGAGAGAGAGAGAATGTGGTAGGACAAGTGTGTTGCATTTTGCATACCTCCCAGCATCCTCTGAAGGGAAGGGGTTTCATAATATTTCCAATTCTTCCTTGAATTCTTCGGAGTTCGGAATCTTTGGGACTTCTTTTCGCAAATTTATGTGTTTGCTTCACAAGAACTTTTCGTTTAAATCAAAATAACATTCCTTTGTTTTTAGTTTTACAGGCTCCCATCTCCCAATAATATTGGGGTTTGCTAATAATTTGTCCCAATACTTACCTAAAAACATTATGGTTTACATTTCTCTAGACTACTCGAGTATATTGTAAAGTAACTATGTAATGTAAAGTAATAAAATTTATATTATGTATTGTAGATATAAAGTTCACCGATTATCTAAATGTAAAGAATTTTGTGAATGGTTCCTTATAACTATACTAAAATTGTCTTCTTCTTCTTACTCCTAATTCTATTCTTCTTTCTTTCTTCTCCTCGTCCTTCTCTTTATCCTATTCCTTCTTCTCCTTCATCTTCTTCTTTTCCTCCTTCTCTTTGTTCTTATCTTTATTCTCCTCCTCCTAGGTACCGCTCCTCTTTCTACACATAATTCCTTCTCCTCCTCTTCTTTGTCTCCTCTTCCTCCTCATACTCCTTCTCTTCATTTTTTCCCTCTTTGTTCCTGTTCTCTTCCTTCTTCCCATCTTCTTCTCCTTCTCCTCTTCTTCCTCCTCTTTTTCTTAAACCTCTTCTACTTCTTCTTCTTCTTCCTCCTCTTCTTCTTCTTCTTCCTTCTTCTTCTTCCTCCTCTTCTACTTCTTCTTCTTCTTCTTCCTCCTCTTCTTCTTCTTCCTTCTTCTTCTTCTTCCTTCTTCTTCTTCTTCCTCCTCTTCGTCCTCCTCTTCTTCTTCTTCTTCCTCCTCTTCTTCCTCCTCTTTTTCTTCTTCCTTCTCCTCTTCTTCCTCCTCTTTTCTTCTTCTCCTCCTACTTATCCTCTTTCTACCCCTAATATTCCTTCTCCTCCTCCTTTACCTTCTTCTCCTCTTTCTTCTTCTTCTCCTATAGTCTCCTCTCAGCATGTACTAAGCATCATAAAAAGTCCCCTCTCCAAGTTATTAAGTCCTTTCATAATATTCCGGACAAAAAAAAAAGGTTCTCTTATCCCCTCTTCAGTAACTGTAACTATGACTAGTCCCGAAAGCGAAGAGAGAAGGAAGACAGGATAGGAGATAGACGTTCCGAGAACGGCTGGCGAGAAATTCCCGGGGGGAATTGAACCCTTGCCGATAAAGTACCTACCTGAGCTGGGATTGATCTCAAGTACCCCTGATTACCAGACGATCATATTGACCACTACACTACCTACTGAGGTAGAATCGTAGAAGCTTAACCTATCCTTTTGTGTTGTTTGTCTTAGTCCTGAAAGCGAAGAGAGAAGGAAGACAGGATAGGAGATAGCCAGCCGTTCCGAGAACGAACCCCTTCTGTTTAGGAGAAAGTTCGTCCCGGGGGGAATTGAACCCTTGCCGATAAAGTACCTACCTGAGCTGGGCTGGGATTGATCTCAAGTACTCCTGATTACCAGACGATCATATTGACCACTACACTACCTACTGAGGTAGAATCGTAGAAGCTTAACCTATCCTTTTGTGTTGTTTGTCCTTCCACTTTAGCCTCAGATTGGATCATTGGGCTTTTCGTATATGGAGTTAAGCTGTTTCCTAACTAAGCTCGAAGATCCGAGCCGTCTTCTATAGCTTTTTATTTTCCTTATCCTATAGGAAGGAATGTAATGTAATCGGGTCAAAATTTCGATGGTCAATTTTTAGTGCCAAAACACGTTTTGAGGTCCCTAGAGCCTAAATCCAAAGTTTCAGTTCGTTCTCTCTACCTTCTTCTTCTTCTCCTCCTTCTCCTCCTCCTCCTTCTTCTTCTCCTCCTCCTCCTTCTTCTTCTTCTCCTCCTCCTTCTTCTCCTCCTCCTCCTTCTTCTTCTCCTCCTCCTTCTTCTTCTCCTCCTCCTCTTCTTTCTTCTCCTCCTCCTCCTTTTTCTTCGGGGTCAGTATTCGCTAGGACCGAGCTTTATCCTAAACCGATAAGGCTCGTTCTCGGAACGGCTGGCTTTCTCCTATCCTGTTTCCCTTGTCTCTTCGCTTTCGGGACTGTAAGACCTCAGCAGTTAGGTACCCACAGTTCCCACTATCAAACATTTTTCGCCAGTCTAGTTAGCTTGGTTGGTAGCGCGTCTGCCTTGTAAGCGCTAGGAATAGCCATGACCAACAAGATAAGAATAGCCAGGACCAACAAGATAAGAATACCATGACCAACAAGATAAGAATAGCCATGACCAACAAGATAAGAATAGCCATGACCAACAAGATAAGAATAGCCATGACCAACAAGGTAAGAATGGCCATGACCAACAAGATAAGAATAGCCATGACCAACAAGATAAGAATAGCCATGATGATTGCCAACATTCGGAGCGGATAGGGACTCAAAGAAGATGCCAAGATTACTTGGCTCGTCTCGAAGCGCAGTCAACCATCTTGAGGACTTGTGCTTGTACTTTTTAAGCAGAGAGAACCCTTTGAAACTATCAGCTAGCCAGGCTGATTAGGCTTCCGATCACTATTTATAGCCACAGCAAGACACTTTAAGGTCCCGCAGCCATATCACTGTATTAGAATCACGTGGTCTGTGTCGTAGGGTGTCCATCCCATGGTGTGTCCCTCATCAGATGAGTGAGAAGAGACTTACACCCATATTTATGAACAAAATGCTGGCTCTTAAGTTCGTGCTAAGCATAGATCACGTGGTCTGTGTCGTAGGGTGTCCATCCCGTGGTGTGTCCCTCATCAGATGAGTGAGAAGAGACTTACACCCATATTTATGAACAAAATGCTGGCTCTTAAGTTCGTGCTAAGCATAGTCTCAAGGCATTTGATTGGTCAATTTTGACTTGAGACTGATCTAAGAACGATCATTCTTGTTCATAAATACGAGTGATACTGCCAGTTTTTCCCACAAATATGTGTAATACCATCGGATCGAAGTTCGACTTGATCACGGTCTCAAGAATACCAACTACCCCTCCTACTCGCAGATTCTTATAAGCCGAATCCATCCGTTAGGACTGTTTGTCCCTACTCATCTAAGCCTCAAAGTGAGCTTTTTGTGTACGTATGTATGTACCCTACTCAATCTGTGTACGTACGTACGTACCCCACCATGATGAGGGAAATCAATGTGTTCTTTCAGTGTAGAGACATTGTAAATTTCCCTCGCGTAAATTCTGGCAAGTAGTAGTGTAAATGTTGGATAGTGAAATGTACATTTTAGTGTCTCGTAGCTACCTGTGCAAAAACTTCAGTGTGCACGTACGCCAAGAAGGAAAATTAGGTCAGAGATCGAAATCTTTGCCATTTTCAATACGAAGATTTTGTTTACCCCTCAGTATCTTGGCAAAATCGATCTAAAGTGTAAATTTTCTACAACAAGTTTCCGTTATACTTGGTCAAATCTATGAAAGGTCAAGCATTGATGTCACTAAAGTTTTAATAAAATTATCTGAATCTGTTTA
>NW_007378519.1:52645-77236 GCF_000475195.1 Diaphorina citri
TTATTATGTATGGGCAGAGTAAGGTGTAAAGTAACGTTTAACGGAAAAACTGTCCCTTCTTTCTTCTCCCTCGGAATCCCCCTCCTTGTAAAGTATAAGAAAAGAAAAACTACACCAGTAGTAACTGTAAACCCTCCCTACTCCAAGCAAGAGCCTTCGAAAGACCGGAAAGAGGATAGGACCAAAGGAAGAGAGAAGCTTAATCCCTCGTCCATTCTGGAGTAACAGGTGTCGAGAGAAGGGATAGTTCGGAGAATTAATCTTTTTTTTCGTGTCGGAGTTATTGGTTTAACTCTTGGCGTACAAGAGTATCCAGTAAAGTGACTCAATTCGTTGGGACTCGCACCAGGAACAGGACGGCAACAGAGGCACCCCAAACAGACCAGAGGGTTGATTTTACTTGTCCTGTGAAGCTCTCAAATGTTTTTATACGGATACATTTGCAATATTAAGTACCGACTGTTGGTCCTTGTTCGGTACCTATCGGTACATGATGGCACGAATAATTGGTTTTAAGAGTGTTTCGAGCTCCTGAGTTCGGCTCAATTTTTTTAAATCGAGATTTTCCTCTTGATTGGGAAAGTGGGGCTGAATAAACCCTTTCTTAGAAAGTTATGTTAAAAAGACTAGTCCGGTAATCCATGATAAACACCCAATATTTACTCCTGACATGTATCAAAATACAGGAGGGATCCTGACTGACTTGATTTTAGTTAGACCTCTGTTTTGGTCTGTTCAACCGGTCACTTAAGAATGAGCTGAGAATCTAGTGTCTTCTTTGTAAAACTTTTGTGGACTCTTACTAGAAAAAAGCTATCCAGACCCTACTAAATACAGGGTAAGAATTTTAGTACAAAGACACCTGCCATAACAGGAAATCCCCACTTTCCCAATTCGAAACCTATGGAATCTTTCCCTGGGATATGAAAATCGAAACACTTATGAAAATAAAGAATAGGTAATGCGAATGCATTAAATAATTTAATAAATCAAAGAAAAAAAACTCGAATTTCTGGTTTTTTTACGCCCAAACAGTTTTCGCCCCCCCCCGCGGGGGGGGGGGGGGGGTTCCCCTTTTTAACACCGGGCCAAAAGAGATTACAACAGTTTTGCCCCAAGTATTACAAAAGAGAAGTGTGTAAAAAAGTCCTTTGTTTTTCGACTTTTTGTGAAAGTTCCACAGTGGTCAGCTCAGGTATTAAGGGTGAAGGTTGAAAATGAAGAGTGGTTGAAGGGTGAAGAGTGGATGAAGGTTAGAGGTGATGCGGTGAAGAGTGGTTTAAGGGTGAAGGTTGAAAATGAAGATTGGTTGAAGGGTGAAGAGTGGATGAAGGTTAGAGGTGATGCGGTGAAGAGTGGTTTAAGGGTGAAGGTTGAAAATGAAGATTGGTTGAACGGCGAAGGTTGAAAATGAAGAGTGGTTGAAGGTTGAAGGTATGTTCCAAATTTGTAGGATTGACAGTCAAGTAGGTTTAGTAATACGAAAAAGCTTCGAAACGTTTCGTTTTCTGAGGCCAGAACTTAGCCTGGCGCACGGCGCACGACACTCTAAGGACGTAAAGGCCAGCCTAGTTAGCTTGGTTGGTAGCGCGTCTGCCTTGTAAGCGCTACGCCGCGGGTTCCATTCCCGCCCGGGGCGGATTTCATCCTGATGGGATAATGTTCGTCCTCGGAACGGCTGGCTTTCTCCTATCCTGTCTTCCTTTTCTCTTCGATTTCGAGACGATAAGACCTTAGCAGTTACCGTCCCCTCTGTGAAACCTCTTAAAAAAAAAAAAGACGTAAAGTGTATTTGTGGTACCAAATTAATATCCCTTGAAAAGTTCCATAATTTGTTCCTCGTTCAGTCGTTTTGTTATTTGTTCTGGTAAAATCTCAGTTTTTTAATGATTCACTCGGGACTCATGTAGAAGAGATTAGTCATACAGTCATGCTTCATGTAGCATGCCTCCCTATAACTTCAATATAGCATGACCCTAACCTCTTTCCTCTCCTCTTTCTTTTTCATTCTTCTTCTTCTTCTTCTTCTTCTTCTTCTTCTTCTTCTTCTTCTTCTTCTTCTTCTTCTTCTTCTTCTTCTCCTCCTCCTTCTCCGTCTTCTTCACACCTTTCTCTTTTTTCTTACTCCTCCTTTTCTTATCTTTCTCTTTCTCTTCCTCCTTGTTCTCATCATTCTCCTTTTTTTTTAACATTCTCTTTATCCACCTTCTTCTTACCTTTCTGATTTTCTATTCTTCCTTTTTTCCCCTTTTGCAATTTTTTTTTGTCGATGGTAAGTATACTTTGAACCCGGGACCTTCTGTATGACAAGAGCTTCCTCCTTATCCATTAGAGCGTAAGCACTGGCTCAACCATCCCCGTTCAACCTGCCTCGGTGGTGACGTGGTCAAGGCGCTCGCCTGGTAAACAGGAGGGCGTGGGTTCAATCCCAGCCGAGGTATGGAATTTTATCCTCAATATAATTTGAGAATTTGACCACAATAATAGTAGTAGTCTACTACTGGAGTAAAGGGACTTTTCAGTCCTATGCGAGCAGTATAAATAAGCATTAAGCATTATTATTATTATTATTAATACTTATTATCTTTATGATAGAACCAGAAACCAGAACAGCACCATTAGGGTATAATAATGGCTAACCTCTGACGTAATCCAACCTGAGGAAGAAGAAGAAGAGGAAGAAGAAGAAGAAGAACTGCCATCATCAGAGAATGAACGAGAACAAGAAGAAAACGAATAAAGATAAAGAAGAAGCGAAATCATTATTCGCAGGTTTATTTGAGAAAAATAATTAAAAGCAATAATTTAGATAAACAAACCTATCCCAGAGTTTTTTTTTTTTTTTGTAAGAGATTTTCTGTTTGAATATAAAAAGAAAAGAAGAGAATATTTACACTTTTTAATTACAATGAAGGAAAAAAATGCGCTTTTAATCTGGAACGTAGGGCAGGAGGTGCCAAATATAGGGACGCGAAATATTGAGAGTCGGCACGAAATTTACAAGACTGAGATGGTTTGGGCGCGTGGAGAGGAGAGATGGTAAGACGGTGGAGGGTGGAGAGACTGGACGTGATAGGAAAGACAGACTAAAGTTAAGGTCCAAGCCATTCACAGTCAGATCGTCTGTTTGATCGTCTGTTTGACCGTCGGACCGTGTGAAAATTACACTAGTAATTTTCACTAAGTAGTAATTACACTAGTAATTTTCACTAAGTAGTAATTACACTAGTAATTTTCACTAAGTAGTAATTACACTAGTAATTTTCACTAAGTAGTAATTACACTAGTAATTTTCACTAAGTAGTAATTACACTAGTAATTTTCACTAAGTAGTAATTACACTAGTAATTTTCACTAAGTAGTAATTACACTAGTAATTTTCACTAAGTAGTAATTACACTAGTAATTTTCACTAAGTAGTAATTACACTAGTAATTTTCACTAAGTAGTAATTACACTAGTAATTTTCACTAAGTAGTAATTACACTAGTAATTTTCACTAAGTAGTAATTACACTAGTAATTTTCACTAAGTAGTAATTACACTAGTAATTTTCACTAAGTAGTAATTACACTAGTAATTTTCACTAAGTAGTAATTACACTAGTAATTTTCACTAAGTAGTAATTACACTAGTAATTTTCACTAAGTAGTAATTACACTAGTAATTTTCACTAAGTAGTAATTACACTAGTAATTTTCACTAAGTAGTAATTACACTAGTAATTTTCACTAAGTAGTAATTACACTAGTAATTTTCACTAAGTAGTAATTACACTAGTAATTTTCACTAAGTAGTAATTACACTAGTAATTTTCACTAAGTAGTAATTACACTAGTAATTTTCACTAAGTAGTAATTACACTAGTAATTTCTCTCCCCTATCTCTCTTTCTGTCTCTCACTGATGTTTTCTTTGGATACTAAATACTGATTATCTCTTTTTATCTTAAGTCTTTCTCTCTCCCTCCATCTCTCTCTCTCTTCCAAGCTTCCAACAGCTAAAATTTTATAGATTTCCAGAAAAAAGGATCAGGGAAAGGAGGAGGTAGGGGAGGGATGACCCCATCTTATCTAGATTTCAGGTTAAAAAAAGGCAGGATAGAGGACTTGAAGTTGGAACGTACCTTGTTTTGTACTGGACGTTTTGGGTCTAAATTCCAGACCCGTCTTCAGTAGATTGTCACCACATAAAAAGCGATTTAACACAACTTGGAAGGTAAGCGCTAGGTTGCGGGTTCGATTCCTGCCCGGGGCTCTCAAGGTTCGTTTTCGAAACGGTACAAAAAATAGTTGACCCTAAACTACATTGGTAATATTGGTATTTTATTTTGAACCTTCCCAGCTTGCCACATAGTGGCAATTTATAGACAGAGATGGAGAGAAAGAATAAGGGAGAAAGATAGAGATAGAAAAAGAGGGAGGGAGGGAGCAGGGAGAGAGAATGTTTTATATTTTTTGATATATATGTAATTCACCCAAAATGGTATGTAATAATTTTCCTCTCCCCTCTCTCTCTCTCTCTCTCTCTCTCTGCCTCTCTTTCTTTCTTAATCTTTCTCCTCGTCATGGCGACTAGTTAAATGGAAATTAATGCTATGATACCTTGATACCTCCATACTTTTCCCCTTTTTTTTACATTTTGAATATTTTTTACTCGTAACTTTTTTTTTCCCAGCGCGGCGTAACTGAATTGTAAAAGCATTTTAATAGGAAATTCGAAATATTGGAAAAGTTGAAAACGATTTGTGCACGCAAACAAAATGACAATAGGGGGAGGGAGAATGTCAAAACCCTAGAGATGGAACAGGGCTGACTAAACTACGGAAGCCTATTTTATTTTAATAACCTAAGTCGTCTTCTTCTTCTTCTTCTTCTTCTTCTTCTTCTTCTTCTTCTTCCTCTTCTTCTTCTTCTTCTTCTTCTTCGGAGGAGGAAAAAAGAGGAAAAAACCATCTCCTCAGAAGGTATTCTTTACCTTAGGAGGTGTTTATTTTAAGTTCAAAAATTATAAAAATAAATGGAATAATATTCAATTCAATTCAATTCTTCTTCTTCTTCTTCTTCTTCTTCTTCTTCTTCTTCTTCTTCTTCTTCTTCTTTCTTCTTCTTCTCCTTCTTCTTCTTTTCCTCTTTCTAATTCTTCTCCTTCTTCTTCTTCTCCTCTTTCTTCTTCTTCTTCTTCTTCTCTTTCTCCTCTTTCTTCTTCTCCTCTTTCTTCTTCTTCTCCTTCTTCTTCTTTTCCTCTTTCTTCTTCTTCTCCTTCTTCTTCTTCTCCTCTTTCTTCTTCTTCTTCTCCTCTTTCTCCTCCTTCTTCTTCTCCTCCTCCTCTTTCTTCCCTCTTCTTCTTCTTCTTCCTCCTCCTCTTCTTCTTCTTCCTCCTCTTCTTCCTCCTCTTTTTCTTCTTCCTTCTCCTCTTCTTCCTCCTCTTTTCTTCTTCTCCTCCTACTTAGATGTGACAAGGATGCGACACGAAACTTTTGGTTAAGACCGGTGCAACGGTTGGCGGCATTTTACCGCTTTTTGGCGGTGTGACAAGAGTGAGACACGAAACTTTTGGTTAAGATCGGTGCAACGGTTGGCGGCATTTTACCGCTTTTTGGCGGTTTTCGGTGTAATTTAACAGTATCTCGGGAACGGTATGAGCTAGAGACTTGAAATTTGGTATGTAATTCACAAATGTGACAAGGATGCAACACAAAACGTTTGGTTGGGATGGTTGCTACACTTGTCGGTATTTTGACCGCTTTTGGACAGATTTCGACCGTTTTTTGGCGGTTTTCAGCTATAGCGACAAAACGCTTAAAGATATTGTAAAAGTTAGGGTAAAAGAACACTCAAATAAGCATCATTCAATAGGATAAGGAAAGTCGTGTGATGTTCACACCAGATTTTTATTATTTTTGGCTGTATAGGATGTCTATGTCTATACATATGTCTATACTAATATAAACCTAACAAATAATCATACACTAAACTTGTCTTCTTCTTCTTCTTCTTACTCCTAATTCTCCTCTTCTTTATCTCCTCTTCCTCCTCCTACTCCTTCTCTTCATTTTTTCCCTCTTTGTTCTTGTTCTCTTCCTTCTTTCCATCTTCTTCTCCTTCTCCTCTTCTTCCACCTCTTTTCTTCTTCTCCTCCTACTTATCCTCTTTCTACTCCTAATTTTCCTTCTCCTCCTCCTTCACCTTTTTCTCCTAGTCCTTCTTCTCCTCTTTCTCCTTCTTCTTCTTCTCTTTCTCCTCTTTCTTCTTCTCCTCTTTCTTCTTCTTCTTCTCCTCTTTCTTCTTCTTTGTTTGTAATTTCATATAAATATAAATTACATATAGAATAGAATAGGAATAATTATTATTTATGATTTAAGATTAGAACTACCAGGAGTGAAAGCAAATGTAAGAAAAAAGAGGAAAAAACCATCTCCTCAGAAGGTATTCTTTACCTTAGGAGGTGTTTATTTTAAGTTCAAAAATTATAAAAATAAATGGAATAATATTCAATTCAATTCAATTCAATTCAATTCTTCTCCTTCTTCTTCTTCTCCTCTTTCTTCTTCTTCTTCTTCTTCTCTTTCTCCTCTTTCTTCTTCTCCTCTTTCTTCTTCTTCTCCTTCTTCTTCTTTTCCTCTTTCTTCTTCTTCTCCTTCTTCTTCTTCTCCTCTTTCTTCTTCTTCTTCTTCTTCTCTTTCTCCTCTTTCTTCTTCTCCTCTTTCTTCTTCTTCTCCTTCTTCTTCTTTTCCTCTTTCTTCTTCTTCTCCTTCTTCTTCTTCTCCTCTTTCTTCTTCTTCTTCTCCTCCAAGATAAGAATAGCCATGACCAACAAGATAAGAATAGCCATGACCAACAAGATAAGAATAGCCATGACCAACAAGATAAGAATAGCCATGACCAACAAGATAAGAATAGCCATGACCAACAAGATAAGAATAGCCATGACCAACAAGATAAGAATAGCCATGACCAACAAGATAAGAATAGCCATGACCAACAAGATAAGAATAGCCATGACCAACAAGATAAGAATAGCCATGACCAACAAGATAAGAATAGCCATGACCAACAAGATAAGAATAGCCATGACCAACAAGATAAGAATAGCCATGACCAACAAGATAAGAATAGCCATGACCAACAAGATAAGAATAGCCATGACCAACAAGATAAGAATAGCCATGACCAACAAGATAAGAATAGCCATGACCAACAAGATAAGAATAGCCATGACCAACAAGATAAGAATAGCCATGACCAACAAGATAAGAATAGCCATGACCAACAAGATAAGAATAGCCATGACCAACAAGATAAGAATAGCCATGACCAACAAGATAAGAATAGCCATGACCAACAAGATAAGAATAGCCATGACCAACAAGATAAGAATAGCCATGACCAACAAGATAAGAATAGCCATGACCAACAAGATAAGAATAGCCATGACCAACAAGATAAGAATAGCCATGACCAACAAGATAAGAATAGCCATGACCAACAAGATAAGAATAGCCATGACCAACAAGATAAGAATAGCCATGACCAACAAGATAAGAATAGCCATGACCAACAAGATAAGAATAGCCATGACCAACAAGATAAGAATAGCCATGACCAACAAGATAAGAATAGCCATGACCAACAAGATAAGAATAGCCATGACCAACAAGATAAGAATAGCCATGACCAACAAGATAAGAATAGCCATGACCAACAAGATAAGAATAGCCATGACCAACAAGATAAGAATAGCCATGACCAACAAGATAAGAATAGCCATGACCAACAAGATAAGAATAGCCATGACCAACAAGATAAGAATAGCCATGACCAACAAGATAAGAATAGCCATGACCAACAAGATAAGAATAGCCATGACCAACAAGATAAGAATAGCCATGACCAACAAGATAAGAATAGCCATGACCAACAAGATAAGAATAGCCATGACCAACAAGATAAGAATAGCCATGACCAACAAGATAAGAATAGCCATGACCAACAAGATAAGAATAGCCATGACCAACAAGATAAGAATAGCCAGGACCAACAAGATAAGAATAGCCATGACCAACA
Source organism: Diaphorina citri (assembly GCF_000475195.1). Lineage (NCBI taxonomy): Eukaryota > Metazoa > Arthropoda > Insecta > Hemiptera > Psyllidae > Diaphorina > Diaphorina citri. The sequence continues at coordinate 60,711 of NW_007378519.1, forward strand.
AGATAAGAATAGCCATGACCAACAAGATAAGAATAGCCATGACCAACAAGATAAGAATAGCCATGACCAACAAGATAAGAATAGCCATGACCAACAAGATAAGAATAGCCATGACCAACAAGATAAGAATAGCCATGACCAACAAGATAAGAATAGCCATGACCAACAAGATAAGAATAGCCATGACCAACAAGATAAGAATAGCCATGACCAACAAGATAAGAATAGCCATGACCAACAAGATAAGAATAGCCATGACCAACAAGATAAGAATAGCCATGACCAACAAGATAAGAATAGCCATGACCAACAAGATAAGAATGGGCATGATGATTGCCAACATTCGGAGCGGATAGGCACTCAAAGAAGATGCCAAGATTACTTGGCCCGTCTCGAAGCGCAGTCAACCATCGTGAGGACTTGTGCTTGATCTTTTTAAGCAGAGAGAACCCTTTGAAACTATCAGCTAGCCAGGCTGATTAGGCTTGGCCATGATGATTGCCAACATTCGGAGCGGATAGGCACTCAAAGAAGATGCCAAGATTACTTGGCTCGTCTCGAAGAGCAGTCAACCATCGTGAGGACTTGTGCTTGATCTTTTTAAGCAGAGAGAACCCTTTGAAACTATCAGCTAGCCAGGCTGATTAGGCTTCTGAATCCTATTTATAGCCACAGCAAGACACTTAAAGGTCCCCCAGCCATATCACTGTATTAGATTCACGTGGTCTGTGTCGTAGCATGTCCATCCCGTGGTGTGTCCTTCATCAGATGAGTGAGAAGAGACTTACACCCATATTTATGAACAAAATGCTGGCTCTTAAGTTCGTGCTAAGCATAGTCTCAAGGCATCGTCCCTCCGAGTTAAGCTACGTTGAGCGTGGTGATAGTCCGGCTCGGTGACCAGTGTGAATCTCTTCTGAGATGGTCCGGTGGTCAGAACTGTCCTTCCGAGTGTTACTGAAGAGATTTAATAGAGGGAACTGTAAATGCCAAGGTCTTATCGTCCCGAAATCGAAGAGAAGGAATAAAGGATAGGGATAGGAGAAGGCTAGTCGTTCCGAGAACGAAGCTTATCTGTTAAATAAAATCAGCCCCAGGCCGGAATCGAGCCCGCGACCTAGCGCTTACAAGACAGTTGCGCCTGGATCAACACGAGAACCCGTTGAAATTTCTGCAATTGAAGTACGAGTGCCAATTTTGTGGCGATGGTAGGGCATTGAACTTGCTGGTTTGGGGACTTTGAACATTGATCATGCCGGCCTGATATTTCCCTTCCTTAAGAATTAGCAAAGGTTAAGTGCGAAGGGCACTCGTGTCAGCCAAAAGCGGTCACCCTAGGGCTGATTGAGGGCTGACGAAAAACGCCGACCCCGTCTGAACACGGGAAGAAAAAGAAGAATGCGACTTCAAACATTGAGCATGCCAGCCTGATATTTCCCTTAAGAATTAGCAAATGTTAAGTGCGAAGGGCACTCGTGAAATTTTGTAACCACACCAAATAATGTCAGCCAAAAGCGGTCACCCTAGGGCTGATTGAGGGCTGACGAAAAACGCCGACCCCGTCTGAACACGGGAAGAAAAAGAAGAATGGTTGGAATGCCCCACCATTCTTCTTTCTTCTTTTTCTTCCGGAACCTTCAACCGTACACCCTAAGGGTGGCGTGAGGGTAGGTGCACCAAAGTGGGCCGCCTTCTCACCCTGAATTCGGCCCTGATAAAACTTGTCACTTGCTATTATAATTTCCCGAACATAACCTGCTAGAGAAAACCTTTTTATTTTTTTGCTAAAACAAGGGAGAGAAAAACTTTGTCCAAGCATTTTTTTCCTGAAATTTTAGCCTCGGAAAAAAAAAGAAACTAAATAATTTAAATAAATTACTGTAAGCGTAATGGATAAGAAATAAAGTATTGCACAAAGTAAACAGTATAGGTCGCAGATTTTTATATATTAGATTGTAGATAAAGTTCACCGATTATCTAAATGTAAAGAATTTTGTGAACGGTTCCTTAACTACACTAAACTTATTCTTACCGTTTTTACTTTCCTTATCCTATAGGAAGGAAAGTAATGTAATCGGGTCAAATTTTCGATGGTCAGTTTTTAGTGTAAAAACACGTTTTGGGGGACAATACGTCCCACAGAAACATGATTTTTAAAATGGGACATATCATCCCAGACCTATCGGAAAAATTCTGTTCTCAGTGTTTTTCAAACGCTTCTTCTGTGATCTAAGACGTCAGTGAAATTTACTTGGCTTACTTGTCTGGTTTTGTCTCCAGATCGATTTTAGTTCAGTAGTCCTAGGAGGACATAAAACTTTGTAGAGTCCTCATTTATAGCCCAAATATTAATGCCTGATCAGAAAAATTAAAAGATTCTTCCCAAAATAAGTCGGGGTGAAAGTGAAAGGGTTAAATTTCTCTTTAGAGCTAAAAGTTTTTTTTTACTCCTGAGCTTTGTTTTTTGTTAATAAGCTAGGTAGTACATGGCTACATGGCTTGTTCCTGGTTGTCAGCATGAATTATAATTTACAAAGGCATAATTTTTAAACTCTCGAAGTGTCCTTTCATTTTTAGTTTGGAGACCAGACAAACCCCACGGAGACACCGTCAGGACAAGACCACGCTCAGGGTTGCTTAACTTCAGTGACCTATTGAGAACTGCGGATCTCAATTTGTGTTTGAGGCTGTGCTTTTTTTCTAATTAAGAGGTTTAATAGAGAGATCTGTGACAATGGAGGTCTTACTGTCCCGAATTCGAAGAGAGAAGGAAGACAGGATAGGAGAAAGCCAGAAGTTCCGAGAACGAACCTCATTTGTTAAGCATAAATTTCGCCTCGAGCGGAAAACGAACCCGAGACCAAGCGCTTACAAGGCAGAAGTGCTATCCTCCAAGTTAATTAGGCTGAGGAAGTTGTTGTGTTTGTGTTGTATTTAAAGCAGTGTCCACACATAAGTCAAGGACCGGCGCGGCGATCGATCATCAATCGATATACAGCGACCAACGGCCGTCGACTATAATAGATCAGTTGCGCTTACTTGGGTGATGTTGGTGATGTTTCAAAGTCATAGAGCAGGAAAAAGGAGGACCAACGGAATTTTTCTTTTTCTTCTACGACTTCTAGATCCCGAGATAAATCGATTTAAAAAATACCGGTAAATCGTGAACTTTGACGTCACGGCATACGCTCCCGTACGCGATGACGTCATAATTCATGACTCCCGCTTCGTTTGTTTGTGCGTAAGCGTTTTTGTGCATTTTGACGTGAAATCTGACGTCACAACTCTTTGAACTTTTTCAATAGAACAGCATTAAAAAATTGAATTTTCGACCTTTTAAAGTTCCTTTTTTCCGAGTTTTGACCTCAGATTTGGATTTTTCACAACTTTTTACGTAGGAATCAAACATTTATGTATTAATAATTCTTACCCATTTGCAACTGCTCCATTATTTGGACACAACTATAGAGCTTGTTGAGAACTTACATGATTCTGGGTATTAGGCGTTTCCGCGTTTCCCACAACTCTCCAATGTCTTAACACTTGACAGCAACGATGTCCCGAACAAGATTTTTAATGCCAGTGTACTCAGTACAGCCTGCTGGACAACAGCCTACTGAACTTACGTAACGTGTACGCGACACATAGGTACCTAATAATAAATTAGTTCAATGTAAGATTTAATCCTCCACACCTCTCCCTTCCTTCCTTCCCTCCCAATTCAATGATGACCACATCAAAAAGAAAAGAATATGAAATGTTTCCTCCCAAGTCCTCTCTCTTTTCTTCCCTGTCAAGCATGCCGGCCTGATATTTCCCTTCCTTAAGAATTAGCAAAGGTGTAGTGCGAAGGGCACTCGTGAAATTTTGTAACCACACCAAATAATGTCAGCCAAAAGCGGTCACCCTAGGACTAATTGAGGGCTGACGAAAAACGCCGACCCCGTCTGAACACGGGAAGAAAAAGAAGAATGGTTTGAATGCCCCACCATTCTTATTTCTTCTTTTTCTTCCGGAACCTTCAACCGTGCACCCTATAAGGGTGGCGTGAGGGTAGGTGCACCAAAGTGGGCCGCCTTCTCACCCTGAATTCGGCCCTGATAAAACTTGTCACTTGCTATTATAATTTCCCGAACATAACCTGCTAGAGAAAACCTTTTTACTTTTTTGCTAAAACAAGGGCGAGAAAAACTTTGTCCAAGCATTTTTTTCCTGAAATTTTAGCCTCGGAAAAAAAAGAAACTAAATAATTTAAATAAATTACTGTAAGCGTAATGGATAAGAAATAAAGTATTGCACAAAGTAAACAGTATAGGTCCCTTTCTAAGGGATCCAAAGCTTAACCCTTTCACCCCTAAAGGGACAATACGTCCCACAGAAACATGATTTTTAAAATGGGACATATCATCCCAGACCTATCGAAAAAAATCTATTCTCAGTGTTTTTCAAATGTTTCTTCTGTGATCTAAGACGTCAGTAAAATTCACTTGGCCAACTTGTCTGGTTTTGTCTCCAGATTGATTTTAGTTCAGTAGTCCTAGGAGGACATAAAACTATGTACAGTCCTCATTTATAACCCAAATAGTACCTAATGCCTGATCAGAAAAATTGAAAGATTCTTCCCAAAATAAGTCGGGGTGAAAGGGTTAAATTTCTCTTTAGAGCTAAAAGTTTTTTTTTAACTCCTGAGTCCTGAGCTTTGTAATTTTGTTAATAAGCTAGGTAGTACATGGCTACATGGCTTGTTCCTGGTTGTCAGCATGAATTATAATTTACAGAGGCATATTTTTTAAACTCTCGAAGTGTCCTTTCATTTTTAGTTTGGAGACCAGACAAACCCCACGGAGACAACGGCAGGACAAGACCACGCTCAGGGTTGCTTAACTTCAGTGACCTATTGAGAACTGCGGTTCTCAATTTGTTATTGAGGCTGTGCTTTTTTTTCTAATTAAGAGGTTTGATAGAGAGAGCTGTGACAGTGGAGGTCTTACTGTCCCGAATTCGAAGAGAGAAGGAAGACAGGATAGGAGAAAGCCAGAAGTTCCGAGAACGAACCTCATTCCCTCCCAGTCCAGGAGCTTGGAGGCATTCAGAATAGCTTACTCCTTGTTTTCTAACTCGGGAGACGAGGGTTCGAGAGCCGGCGGGCGCTGTGAGGTGACAGTTGGGCTCATTGAGGCTGTATGGCAGGCCACTCACTATCAGGTAGACCTGACAGGTACACCCCGTACACCTGATCAGTCAGGCCTACCTGATAGTGAGTGGAAAAGGGCAAGACTGCCAAGAATGTCATGGCCACAGCGGTAAAAGCTGTGGCCAACCTGAATGGAGGTCTTACTGTCCCTAATTCGAAGAGAGAAGGAAGACAGGATAGGAGAAAGCCAGAAGTTCCGAGAACGAACCTCATTCCCTCCCAATTCAATGATGACCACATCAAAAAGAAAAGAATATGAAATGTTTCCTCCTAAGTCCTCTCTCTTTTCTTCCCTGTCAAAAGCAATTTGCAAATGAAATGTGGAATGAGACGGTATTATTATGCTGTTTTAAGTCCAACAAACTTTCGTCACTTCCCACCAGCAGGGGGGGAGGGTTCCCCCTTTTACCACCGGGCCAAAAGAGATTACAACAGTTTTGCCCCAAGTATTACAAAGGAGAAGTGTGTAAAAAAGTCCTTTGTTTTTCGACTTTTTGTAAAAGTTCCACAGTGGTCAGCTCAGGTATTAAGGGTGAAGGTTGAAAATGAAGAGTGGTTGAAGGGTGAAGAGTGGATGAAGGTTAGAGGTGGTGCGGTGAAGAGTGGTTTAAGGGTGAAGGTTGAAAATGAAGATTGGTTGAAGGGCGAAGGTTGAAAATGAAGAGTGGTTGAAGGTTGAAGGTATGTTCCAAATTTGTAGGATTGACAGTCAAGTAGGTTTAGTCATACGAAAAAGCTTCGAAACGTTTCGTTTTCTGAGGCCAGAACTTAGCCTGGCGCACGGCCCTCGAAAGACGTAAAGGCCAGCCTAGTTAGCTTGGTTGGTAGCGCGTCTGCCTTGTAAGCGCTACGCCGCGGGTTCGATTCCCGCCCGGGGCGGATTTCATTCTGATGGGATAATGTTCGTTCTCGGAACGGCTGACTTTCTCCTATCCTGTCTTCCTTTTCTCTTCGATTTCGGGACGATAAGACCCTATTAGTTACAGTTCCCTCTGTCAAACCTCTTGAAAAAAAAGGACGTAAAGTTTATTTGTGGTACCAAATTAATATCCCTTGAAAAGTTCCATAATTTGTTCCTCGTTCAGTCGTTTTGTTATTTGTTCTGGTAAAATCTCAGTTTTTTAATGATTCACTCGGGACTCATGTAGAAGAGATTAGTCATACAGTCATGCTTCATGTAGCATGCCTCCCTATAACTTCAATTTAGCATGACCCTAACCTTCTTCCTCTCCTCTTTCTTTTTCATTCTCCTTCTCCTCCTCCTCCTCCTCCTCCTCCGTCTTCTTCACACCTTTCTCTTTTTTCTTACTCCTCCTTTTCATCTTATCTTTCTCTTTCTCCTTGTTCTCATCATTCTCCTTTTTCTTTAACTTTCTCTTTATCCACCTTCTTCTTACCTTTCTGTTTTTCTCTTCCTCCTTGTTCTCATCTTCAGCTTCCTCCTTTTATCCTTTTTTTTGTCGATGGTGTACTTTGAACCCGGGACCTTCTGTATGACAAGAGCTTCCTCCTTATCCATTAGAGCGTAAGCACTGGCTCAACCCTTCCCCGTTCATTCATAATATTATCTTTATGATAGAACCAGAAACCAGAGCAGGACCATTAGGGTATAATAATGGCTAACCTCTGACGTAATCCAACCTGAGGAAAAAGAAGAAGAAGAAGAAGAAGAAGAAGAAGAAGAAGAAGAAGAAGAAGAAGAAGAAGAAGAAGAAGAACTGCCATCATCAGAGAATGAACGAGAACAAGAAGAAAACGAATAAAGATAAAGAAGAAGCGAAATCATTATTCGCAGGTTTATTTGAGAAAAATAATTAAAAGCAATAATTTAGATAAACAAACCTATCCCAGAGTTTTTTTTTTTTTTTGTAAGAGATTTTCTGTTTGAATATAAAAAGAAAAGAAGAGAATATTTACACTTTTTAATTACAATGAAGGAAAAAACAATGGTCCGTGTGTGTGTCTGTGTGTTTGTGTGTCTGTCTGTAAACAAAATATCTCGAGAACGGTAAGAGCTAGAGACTTGAAATTTGGTATGTAGATGTCAAATGTGAGAATGCGACACGAAACTTTTGGTTAAGACCGATGCAACGCTTGGCGGCATTTTACCGCTTTTTGGCGGTTTTCGGTGTAATTTAACAATCGGAACTTAAGATCGGTTAAGATCGGTGCAACGGTTGGCGGCATTTTTTGTTAGGTTTTGTCCATGCATGTCTTGCTGAAGCCTCTAGCGAGGTGGGTGGCGTCTTACACTGAAGAGGGACATGCAGTCATATTCAATAAGTTAGGTTCGTATTAACCAAGAGGTGGGAGTCTTGTGTGTTGGCGTTAGGTTTTGTCCATGCATGTCTTGCTGAAGCCTCTAGCGAGGTAGGTGGCGTCTTACACTGAAGAGGGACATGCAGTCATATTCAATAAGTTAGGTTCGTATTAACCAAGAGGTGGGAGTCTTGTGTGTTGGGTCCTGTTCAAATATTACAGAGGACAAAATACATCAGGACCTCTATAAGAGGTCTTGGTGTGCACTCAGCATCCTGAGGACAGTGGCCCCTATTAGAATATTGTACAGCGGTAGAGCTGCACCGAGGGGGGCTGATGGTTGGCTTACCTCAGAATCTGGTTTGACAAACCACCTGCAGAGCTTTTCCGGATGCAGAGCAAGATAAGAATAGCCATGACCAACAAGATAAGAATAGCCACTTCTTCTTCTTCTTCTACTGCGTCTTTTGCCACTCAAGTGGGGTCGACGTTTTGAATCAACCTCTTCCATGCGCCTCGGTTTTGGGCGTGGCTAACTTTCAACTTCTTCTCTTTCAAATCCTGTTTCACTTTGTCCATAAATCTCATTCTTGGTCTTCCCTAGTCTCTCTTACCTCCAACTTCCATATCTCTCAACCTCTTTCCAACATATTCTTGATCTCTTCTTTCAAGACTGAAATGGTTAAAATGGTTTGGGGGGCGTGGAGAGGAGAGATGGTAAGAGGCTGGAGGGTGGAGAGACTGGACGTGATAGGAAAGACAGACTAAAGTTAAGGTCCAAGCCATTCACACTCAGATCGTCTGTTTGACCGTCGGAACGTGTGAAAACCTGCCTCGGTGGCGTAGTGGTCAAGACGCTCGCCTGGTAAACAGGAGGGCGTGGGTTCGATCCCAGCCGACGTATGGAATTTTATCCTCATTTATTTGAGATTTTGACCACATAATAATGGAGCTCGAAGGGTTAGGTGGTAGAAAACGCCTCCGGCGTTAACCTCGCCGAGTGGTTACCTTCCACTCAAGAGTCTATTATTATTATTAAAATTACACTAGTAATTTTCACTGGATCATTCAATCGTGCAAGGAGATAAAATCTAGAGTGCCGGAAGCCTATAATCCAATGACTAGGTGACGGAACTCTAATATGGAACTCTACATCAGGAAGCTCGACACTTTACTTTAGAATTCCAAAAACCTAAATAATGGGAAGTAACTCAATGATAGAGTTCTTCCACCCCAAGTTTCATAAACTTGTGGCACCCTATTACTATTTTTTTCCTCAGACGTGGTTGACTACGGGAGACAAAATCACGCTTAGGTGTCCTATATTAGAGAGCAGCCACCCTACTATCAGCAATTTGAAATGGGAGAAAAAAAGAAAACCCGGGGAACATTTTCAAAAAGCGATTAGTTTTATGAGGACAATTTACACATTTTGTATTTCCCTCTCTCTCTCCCCTATCTCTCTCTCTCTGTCTCTCACTGATGTTTTCTTTGGATACTAAATACTGATTATCTCTTTTTATCTTAAGTCTTTCTCTCTCCCTCCATCTCTCTCTCTCTTCCAAGCTTCCAACTGCTAAAATTATATAGATTTCCAGAAAAAGGATCAGGGAAAGGAGGACGTAGAGGAGGGTTGACCCTGTATTATCTAGATTTCAGATTAAAAAAAGGCAGGATAGAGGACTTGAAGTTGGCATCACCTACCTACCTTGTTTTGTACTGGACGTTTCGGGTCTAAAATCCAGACCCGTCTTCAGTAGTTTGTCACCAAATAAAAAGCGATTTAACACAGCTTGGAAGGGAAGCGCTAGGTCGCGGGTTCGATTCCCGCCCGGGGATCAAGGTTCGTTTTTGAAACGGTACAAAAAATAGTTGACCCTAAACTACATTGGTAATATTGGTATTTTATTTTGAACCTTCCCAGCTTGCCACATAGTGGCATACCAATATTGAGTGGAGATATCAAAATTACTCAAATGTTGTACCTAGTATGTAGAAGATTACCACTGTCAAACTGAATAAAGATTCACTTAATATTAATAATACTGCGATAATCACAAAATTTGTGAAGAGGCTCTTTGTTTCATGATCCGCCTTTTTATTAAGATTTCACTTACGTATAATCTCACATGAGATTTTACCTACTTACATAGCCATTATACGTATTACACAGGTACCTACATACTTCTTATATTATCAGTTTCGACAATCTTCAGTTCAGTAAATATCTAACATTGGAAACTGTCAATAGCCCTTTCGGTTCCCGTTTCAATCCTGGTGTTGCTTCAGAAAACAAAAGAAAAGACTCTTTTTTCCCAATGTTCAATGTTTAAGAAAGAAGAAGAAAAAAAAACAAAGCGAAGAGGGAGAAGAAGAAGAAGAAAAAAGAAGAAGAAGAAGAAGAAGAAGAAGAAGAAGAAGAAGAAGAAGAAGAAGAAGAAGAAGAAGAAGAAGAAGAAGAAGTACAAGAAGAAGAAGAAGAAGAAGAAGAAGAAGAAGAAGAAGAAGAAGAAGAAGAAGAAGAAGAAGAAGAAGAAGAAGAAGTACTCACTCAAAGTTGGTCAGTGCTCTAGTCCTCTAGGTAAAGTGGTAAACTGATTTTTTCCGTGTCCTGAATTTGCCGCTTAGGGCCCTTGGTCATTTATAATTATACGAATCTATTACCCTCCAAGGTACATTAATTAGGCACAAGGAAATGAGATGATTTTCAGGGTGTTGATAAAAAGTAGTTCCTCCAAATTAAGAGACACTTGGGTTGAGCGACCCAGTAGACACATGAGCTTTTGTTTTTCAAACTTTTCTGATATTATTAGCGAAATAACTTTCTCTCCCCCCACGCTCGAATTAAATTTCGTTTCTATTGCTTTACGATCATAAATTCCCCTTTCTTTAATGACTTCTCTAATTTCCGAATAAATTCATAATTTTGTCAAATGCTCACATAAAATCTTACAAACTCTTTGATAACAATTTCCTTTGCTCTCTTCTCCCTCATCATCTTCAAACATATCCTTCCTTAAGTGAGGCTCTTGCAATACAATTTTACGACTGGCATTCTCCTATCCTGTCTTCCTTCTCTCTTCGATTTCGGGACGATAAGATAAGAGGAACAATTTCCTTTTGCTCTCTTTTCCCTCATCATCTTCCAAACATATCCTCATATCCTTCCTTGAGTGAGGCTCTTGCAATACAATTTTACGACTGGCATTCTCCTATCCTGTCTTCCTTCTCTCTTCGATTTCGGGACGATAAGATAAGAGTGCTATCTTCTCCCTCATCATCTTCCAACATATCCTTCCTTAAGTGAGGCTCTTGCAATACAATTTTACGGCTGGCTTTCTCCTATCCTGTCTTCCTTCTCTCTTCGATTTCGGGACGATAAGATAAGAGCAGTTACAGTTCCCTCTATTAAACCTTAAAAAAAAAAAAAAAAATCTGGTGTGAACATTACATTTCCTTATTCTTATTGAATGATGCTTATTTGGGTGTTCTTCTACAGTTACTTTTACAATATCTGCCTCGGTAGCGTAGTGGTCAAGACGCTCGCCTGGTAAACAGGAGGGCGTGGGTTCGATCCCACCCGAGGCATGGAATTTTATCCTTAGAGAGATGGAGAGAAAGAAAAAGAGGGAGGGAGGAAGGGAGGAAGGGAGGGAGGGAGGGAGAGAGAATGTTCTATATTTTTTGATATATGTAATTCACCCAAAATGGCATGTAATAATTTTCCTCTCCCCTCTCTCTCTCTCTCTCTCTCTCTGCCTCTCTTTCTTTCTTAATCTATCTCCTCCTTTCTCTCTCTCTCTCTCTCTCTCTCTCCTACACACACGAAGACAAGTTTCAAGTCCTTTGCCAAATTTCTATCAAAGTAAATAAATCTTGAGAAATCAGTCGCGCGAGCAACATAAAAATCCCTCTGATGTACTGGTTGGTCAGAACTCTTCAGTCCCTCCGAGTTAAGCTACGTTGAGCGTGGTGATAGTCCGGCTGGGTGACCAGAATGGACTGACTGGTCGTGTGAATCTCTTCTGAGATGGTCCGGTGGTCAGAACTGTCCTTCCGAGTTTTACTGAAGAGAATGAAGAGATTTAATAGAGCTAGGGAACTGTAAATGCCAAGGTCTTATCGTCCCGAAATCGAAGAGAGGGAATACAGGATAGGGATAGGAGAAGGCTAGTCGTTCCGAGAACGAAGCTTATCTGTTAAATAAAATCAGCCCCAGGCAGGAATCGAGCCCGCGACCTAGCGCTTACAAGACAGTTGCGCTATCCATCTACCCAGGCCTGGCGCATTAAAATCAACTGTTATTTCCTTTGTCTGTATTGGCTGTCTGTATTCTCTGTATTGACTGTAAGGCGTAGTGCGCGATTGGAACGCATTCAAAGGAGTTTTTGTTTTCAGTGAGGACGGAAGATGTTGATGATAGAAACCATTAATTTCGTCAAGAGAAAAAATAATGGAAGGAAAACCAAAGAGTAGCCTAGGAGCTTGTGGAGGCATTCAGAATAGCTTACTCCTTGTTTTCTAACTCGGGAGACGAGGGTTCGAGAGCCGGCGTTGTGAGGTGACAGTTGGGCTCATTGAGGCTCTAAGGAAGGCCACTCACTATCACGTAGACCTGACAGGTACACCTGATCAGTCAGGCCTACCTGATAGTGAGTGGAAAAGGGCAAGACTGCTGAGAATGTCATGGCCACAGCGGTAAAAGCTGTGGCCAACCTGAGGATGTGTTTTTGGCCAGCCACTCACTATCAGGTAGACCTGACAGGTACGCCTGAACAGGAATGCCTGTTAGGTCTACCTCATAGTCTGGTCTGCTCATCAGGTAGACCTGACAGGAGGACCAGTACCTGTCGGGTCTACCTGATAGTGAGTGGCCTTCCTAAGGCCCTCCCACACGAGAGAGCTTTCCGGTCCAGCTAATATAGGAGGAGCTCATATGGTTGGTTCAAATTCAGTGTCTCTTTTTACTTTCCTTATACCCTATAGGAAGGAAAGTAATGTAATCGGGTCATTTTTTTTTGTGTCCATTTGATGAGAGGCATTCTATGGAATGGGAATGCTACAACACAGACCATACGAGTCTAGTGTAGCAGTTCCTTCATTGCTACCAAGAAAAAATGGTGTGCTCGTTCTCGGAACGGCTGGCTTTCTCCTATCCTGCCTTTTCTCTTCGCTTTCGGGACGATAAGACCTTAGCAGTTACGATTCCCTTTATCAAACCTCTTGAAAAAAGTGTGGAATGTGGATGTGTGGAAGCTGATCTAATGAGACCGGTATGATCCGACTGTGTGAAAAATATTTTTCATCTACATACTTACCTATCCACCTCGTTATTATCCCCCAATTTTCCAACACACACCTCCCCGTTTTCTTATCTCCAAAACGAGGGGAAGCAAAACATTTTCTTTTTTTTACAATAAAATAAGAGTTATGGACAATAATTTCTACCGAGGCAGGCCAAAGTCACACGGAGGCATTTTATGTTTTCTCAGCCTGATGGCTGGAACTGATGGGTTCTTTTAATCGAAAGCTAAAAACGAGGACGAGGCGGGTGAGGTGAACGGGGGACGCCTGTTCGATCCCCCGCGGTCGCGCGAAAAATTGGGACAGTTTTTTACTTTCCTTATCCCATAGGAAGGAAAGCAGGTAATGTATTTTTTTTTTCAAAGATGTTTGACAGAGGGAACTGTAACTGGTAAGGTAAAATCGCCCCGAAAGCGAAGAGAGAAGGAGAACAAGATAGGAGAAAGCCAGCCGTTCCGAGAACGAACATTATGTGTTTAGGATAAAATCTTCACCTTGCTGGAATCAAACATCCTTAAATCTTAAAATAACAGTCAGTCACTGAATCAAAAATTAATTTGCATGACTCCAATTTTTGACAAAAAAAAATGACCCCGCCAGGAATCGAACCCGGGTCTCCCGTTTGCGAGCTGACAGGACCAAAGAGTCCCTTTACTCAAGCAGTAGGCTAATGCTACTACTATTGTTGCCAACTTCTCAAATAAATGAAGAACCAAAGTCCAATTCAGCTGTGGGATTAAATCCACCCGTTCCTGTTCAGATCTTTCGACCTCTACGGGCGACTTTCTGTCCACGGGTCTCGAAAAGGTTAATCTCAGAAATATGTCTCAAGCTTATGAAGCGATAAATTAAAATGAGGGTCCTTTATGAAAGAAAGAGGAAAAAAAAATGTTTGATTCCCCCTTCCATTTAGTTGCTTCAGAAAACAAAAGAAAAGATTTTTTTTTCCCAATGTTCAATGTTTAAGAAAGAAGAAGAGAAAAACAAAACGAAGAGGGAGAAGAAGAAGAAAAAAAAGAAGAAAAAGAAGAAGAAGAAAAAGAAGAAGAAGAAAAAGAAGAAGAAGAAGAAGAAGAAGAAGAAGAAGAAGAAAGAAGAAGAAGAAGAAAAGACTCAAAGTTGGTCATTTTAATACCTAGTGCTCTAGGTAAAGTGGTAAACTGATTTTTTCCGTGTCCTGAATTTGCCGCTTAGGGCCCTTGGTCATTTATATAATTATACGAATCTATTACCCTCCAAGGTACATTAATTAGGCACAAGGAAATGAGATGATTTTCAGGGTGTTGATAAAAAGTAGTTCCTCCAAATTAAGAGACACTTGGGTTGAGCGACCCAGTAGACACATGAGCTTTTGTTTTTCAAACTTTTCTGGTGAGTGTAGCACCTATGGTCAGTGTAGCACCTATGGACACTTTACACGTGTCCAAGGCATTAGCGTTTAAACAACACCAAGTTTGGCTTCAACTTGTTCATCTCTGCATCCGCCATCTTATTTATGCCCCGAAGCACTGGTTCAGTCGTCTCTGCTTCGTCAGAAAAAAATTACCTCCTTCTTTTTTTTTTGTTCTTGTTCTTCTCCTTATTCCTTGTTCTTTTTTATCTCCTCCTTCTTCCTTGTTCTTTTTTATCTCCTCCTTCTTCCTTGTTCTTCTTCTTCTTCCTTGTTCTTCTTCGTCTTCTTCTTCTTCTTCTTCTTCTTCCTTGTTCTTCTTCGTCTTCTTCTTCTTCCTTGTTCTTCTTCGTCTTCTTGTCCTCAGCTTTTCTTCCTCTTGCTTTTTTCCTAGAATCCTGGAAAGATGTCTTCTGCTTCTTTTTTTTTTTGTTCTTGTTCTTCCCCTTATTCCTTGTTCTTTTTTATCTCCTCCTTCTTCCTTGTTCTTCTTCGTCTTCTTCTTCCTTGTTCTTCTTCGTCTTCTTGTCCTCAGCTTTTCTTCCTCTTGCTTTTTTCCTAGAATCCTGGAAAGATGTCTTCTTGAGATCCCGAGTCCTGACATTGATTAGGTCTTTCAAAGACAGGACCAATTCTTTATCCAAGAAGAGTTAAGCTTCTGGATTTTCTTGTAAGCTCAGAGATCTGGAATAATCTGGATTTTTAGTGACGGAAGGTCTACCTATACGTCCTATACCATTGGGCGACAAGCTACCCGCTCTCTCAGTCTTCACCCAGCCTGAGTGAGGCCGATAGAATCCAGCTGCACGCGATTGCCAAGATGAAAGGGTCGGTCATCAGTCATCACTCAGAGAAAAATAGAAAGTAAAAAGTTTGAGAGCCAGCCTGGTTAGCTTGGTTGGTAGCGCGTCTGCCTTGTAAGCGCTAGACCGCGGGTTCTATCCCCTCCCGCCCGGGGCGGATTTTATCCTGATGGGATAATGTTCGTTCTCGAAACGGCTGGCTTTTTCCTATCCTGTCTTCCTTCTCGGACAATAAGACCTTAGCCGTTACAGTTTCCTCTGTCAAACCCTTTTTTTTAAGTTCGAGAGGGAAGGACAGAAAGTTTTGAAGAGGTCTGGGTTTCTTCTGGAGATTTTCGCTGCCATGTATAAAAACGCAACAATAGGTATATCTGTGGAACATTACAGAAACAAAAGAAGAAACAACATGAAAATGTGTTAAATAGAAAACCCCGCGAACATTCGAAGATAACATCGCACAATGTTTCCTCTGTGGTCAAACCGAGGTCAAGTCATGAAATGTCAGAGCGTCTGAGAGAGATGGGTCGGAAGCACACAGGTTCCCACGGTCTGAGCGTGAGAGGCTGGCATGACCTAAGGAAAATTAAATTATTAGTAATAAAATTTGGTTTTTTGGGCCCCTTGGATCTCCTAACGCCCTACTTCCACCAATTCTAACCTCCCTCCACATTCTTATTTTTGAGGAACTACTTGTGAAGAAATAAAGAAATATAAAGTTTATATTTTTTAATTATTATTACTATTTTTTTTATGTATTGTTACATAAAAAAAAGAAATATTTATTATTTATTTTTTAAAAAAACATTTTTTTTTTTTTTTTAATTTTTAAACTTTTAAAATTTATGGATCCTCTTTTTTTTTCCATTTTTTTTTTTTTTTTTTTTGTGCTTTTTAAATGTATTTATGATTTTTTTTTGCTCCTCCAAAAAATTAAGTATTCAAAAAAAAGAAAAGATTTTTGTGTGTGTTATTTATGTGTTTGAATTTCGCTGCCATATAAATTAAACTGTCATGAAATAGGGAGGAGGGGGAGGAGGAGGAGGAAATGGGGAAGGAGGGAGGGAACCTTTAGCTTAAAGAGAGAGAGACTAGTAATTATACATTAATACATTTATGACGTACGTAGATACATCAGTGGCGTAGCGTGGTCTAAATTCAAGTGTAAGGCGTGTAGGGTACTAATTTCCATCATCCATGCTCTTCATGGATTGGCATAGACAAGTATAACTAGGTACCTACCTACCTTCCCAGTTCCACACTCGCCTTAGTATGCCTGATAATCCTGACTAGGAAAATTGTTCAACTATAAAAAAAAAAAAAAAAAAATGTGTACTTTAAATACCCATAAACATTGCATGGAACGCACGGTATAGGAGTTATAAGCAAAAAACTGACAAAAGTGCGAAATTTCGGCCGTTTTCTGGCGGTTTTTCCGCCGCCAAATGTTCTCCCCTGAACTCTCGAGTTCTCAAATTTTTGGTATTACAATTTCGCCTAAAGATCCTATGAACAAGAAAGTTGTTTACCCTAATTATTGCAAGGTGGACTTCCCCTATTTCTATTAAACTGATTTTAA
>NW_007378519.1:77463-78630 GCF_000475195.1 Diaphorina citri
GGAGGAGGAGGAAATGGGGAAGGAGGGAGGGAACCTTTAGCTTAAAGAGATAGAGACTAGTAATAATTATACATTAATACATTTATGACGTACGTAGATACAAGGTTAAGTGTTGCTCCAGCCCGCCAAATTTCCCGATTTTGAAAATTCGGACCGATTTGAGCTCAAATTTTCTTTTTTACTGTAGGGTACTTGGAGCTACCTATTGTGTCTCTTCTCGCCCATCTGACGATGAACAATTCTGTGTACCAATACACTTTTCAACATTTTTACGTTCTATTTTCCTTTTCAATCCACTTTTTCGGCCTTTTTTTGTTCTCATCATTTTAAGAATCGACCTAATCCCCCGTCGCATGATTTGGTCCCGAAATCGTCTGGCGATGAAAAATTCTGTGTACCAATACACTTTTCAACATTTTTACGTTCTATTTTTCTTTTCAATCCACTTTTTCGGCCTTTTTTTGTTCTCATCATTTTAAGAATCGACCTAATCCCCCGTCGCATGATTTGGTCCCGAAATCAATTATTCAAATGGCCGGGGGGGGAGCTATCGGAAAATATCCCCACAGACAAAGTTAAGACTTTTTCATCCAAGAGTCTCGCCTTATGTTTAATAAATAAACTTTCATTTGACGATGAACAATTCTGTGTACCACTACGCTTTTCAACATTTTTAGGTTCTATTTTTCTTTTCAATCCACTCTTTTGTTACCATCATTTTAAGAATCGACCTAATCCCCCGTCGCATGATTTGGTCCCGAAATCAATTATTCAAATGGCCGGGGGGAGCTATCGGAAAATATCCCCACAGACAAAGTTAAGACTTTTTCATCCAAGAGTCTCGCCTTATGTTTAATAAATAAACTTTCGTCATATTACTTTGAACTTTCCAGAGCTCAAAGTCCAGGGTTTGAAAAACACCCAGGTAGCATTAATGTGTAGGGACAAGGGACATTGTGACCAGGTGTGTCCAACTTGTGGCCCGCGGCAAGCTCTGTAAAATGTAAAAGAAAATACCACAAAGAAAAAGAGAGCTTAGAATCGGTTGGATTTGATCTACAGTGTGCTTTAACGTTGAGTCAAATCAGTCTGCATACCTTCCTACTAGGGAACAAAAAACCGAATACCAAAAAAAAAAAAAAAAAAAAAAAAAATTATGGAAAATTG
>NW_007378519.1:78640-85306 GCF_000475195.1 Diaphorina citri
TATTATCAGTTTCGACAATCTTCAGTTCAGTAAATATCTAACATTGGAAACTGTCAATAGCCCTTTCGGTTCCCGTTTCAATCCTGGTAAGGCACTTTTCTCATGAATTTTTCCACGTATTAGAATAATCGATTATTTTTCATTATAGATTATTAATCGATTGTTCCCAACACTAATCCTGGTTAGCACGTTGAAAAAAAGATCTTGAGTATAGCCAGTCTAGTTGGCTTGGAGGTTGGCGCCCCTGCCTTGTAGGTCGCAGGTTCGATTACCGCTGGTGGCGGACTTTTTCCTAAACAGGCAATAAGGTTCGTTGCTTTTCTCATGAATTTTTCCACGTATTAGAATAATAGATTATTAATCGATTGTTCCCAACACTAATCCTGGGTACCACGTTGAAAAAAAGATCTTGAGTATAGCCAGTCTAGTCAGCTTGGAGGTTGGCGCCCCTGCCTTGTAGGTCGCAGGTTCGATTACCGCTCTCGGCGGATTTTTTCCTAAACAGGTAATACGGTTCGTTCTCAGAACGGCTGGTTTCATCCTGTTCTATCTCCTTTTTTTTCAGGAAGTTTGATAGAGGAAACTGTAACTGCTGAGGTCGTCTTGAAATCGAAGAGAGAAGCAAGACAGGATAGGAAAAAGCCAGTCGTTCCGAGAACGAACCTTATCCGTTCAGGATAAAATCCACGTAAGGCACTTTTCTCATAAATTTTTCCACGTATTAGAATAATCGATTAATAATCGATTATTTTTCATAATCGATTATTGATAATCGATTATGTGAAATAATCGATTGTTCCCAGCACTAATCCTGGGTGCACGTTGAAAAAAAAAAAATAATAGAAAAATAAAAAAAATAAGATCTTGAGTATAGCCAGTCTAGTTAGCTTGGAGGTTGGCGCCCCTGCCTTGTAGGTCGCAGGTTCGATTACCGCTGGTGGCGGACTTTTTCCTAAACAGGTAATAAGGTTCGTTCTCGGAACGGCTGGTTTCATCCTATTCTATCTTTTTATTATTATTATTATTATTATTTATTTGTACAACTCACGGCTTACAAAACAAAATAAAGAGCCATTAACATGATAGGGGATAGAGGGAACTGTAACTGCTAAGGTCTTATCGTCTTGAAAGCGAAGAGAGAAGAAAGACAGGATAGGAGAAAGCCAGCCGGTCCGAGAACGAACCTTATCCGTTCAGGATAAAATCCACCCCGGGTGGGAACCGAACCCGCTGTCTTCGTCTCTCTCTCTCTCTCTCTCTCTCTCTCTCTCTCTCTCTCACTCAGGAATGCTACAACACAGACCATACGAGACTAGTGTAGCAGTTCCTTCATTGCTACCAAGAAAAAATGGTGTGCTCGTTCTCGGAACGGCTGGCTTTCTCCTATCCTGCCTTTTCTCTTCGCTTTCGGGACGATAAGACCTTAGCAGTTACGATTCCCTTTATCAAACCTCTTGAAAAAAGTGTGGAATGTGGATGTGGAACAGAGTGACAGACGACACCGAAGCGAATACAATAGCCCGCGGTTCATCAGGTGTATGTGGCATGTGGCTACGTACTATGTGTGGAAGCTGATCTAATGAGACCGGTATGCTCCGATCCTTTGAAAAATATTTTTCATCTACATACCTACCTATCTACCTCGTTATTATCCCCCAATTTTCCAACACCCGCACCTTGTTTTCTTATCTCCAAAAGGAAGGGGGAGCAAAACATTTTCTTTTCTTTTTTTTTACAATAAAATAAGAGTTATGGACAATAATTTCTACCGAAGCAGGCCAAAGTCACACGGAGGCATTTTATGTTTTCTCAGCCTGATGGCTGGAACTGATGGGTTCTTTTAATCGAAAGCTAAAAACGAGGACGAGGCGGGTGAGGTGAACGGGGGACGCCTGTTCGATTCCCCGCGGTCGCGAAAAAAATTGGGATAGTGATTTTTTTTCTCCAAAATGTTTGATAGAGGGAACTGTAACTGGCAAGGTAATATTTTTGTAATTTGTAATGATACTAGGTAATTGCCAGCCTAGTTAGCTTGGTTGGTGGCGCGTCTGCCTTTTGTAAGCGCTAGGTGTCGCGGGTTCGATTCCAGCCCGGGGCGGATTTTATCCTGATGGGATAATCTTCGTTCTTATCCTGATGGGATAAAGTTAGATTAGTAGATTACCCATACTAAATATCGCCCTGAAATCAAATAGAGAAGGACATAATAGGAGAAAGTCAGCCGTTCCGAGAACGAACCTTATGTGTTTAGGATAAAATCTTCCCCTTGCTGGAATCAAACCCGCGATCCGCGATTTACTGTACGTAGGTAGATAGCTGGTACCTAGTATGTACCTACTGACTACTGAGTCAATAACGAAACGATTTATTTGTTTACATATTAGACATACTAATTCCGGTCCAACCTTTTGCATTCTGTCGGCACAGAAGAGGTCCAATAATATCACACACAGAAAAAAAAAGAACTTTTGGAAGCGACATTTTCAAAATGTCACAAATCAAACATTGTATGACAGAATTTTGGAGAGAGGTGGAAAAGCGCTCAGGGTTCCTTTCTTTCTCCTTCTTCTTTTCCTCCTCCTTCTTCTTCTTTTCCTCCTCCTTCCTTTTTTCTTTATAATATTAGGTTTCCCGGGTTCTTTATGGCCCCTGAAGTTAGCTTACCCCCAAATCTTGGATGAGATTACCGTATAGATATTTGTGTCCATTTGTCCAAATTGAGCGTTTGGGCCACTGAAAGTTAGCAATCAATTTGACACCAAATGGTCTCTAATATTCAATGGATCACTTTTGTTAAGCAACTCTACGCGTGCTGCATCCGGATGGGTGACCGACCATCTGGCCAATCGGGGGCTGGATTAGGTCGGTAGTTGTTAAAAGGTCGGTGCAGGAAAATCAAAAGACCGAAACTGATTTCTTCCCAATAATTATCACAAAACTTTCACGGGGGAAAATTTCCGAAAAATTTTCGGGTGCGTGGTGGGGGGAGAAACATAAAATGTTTCGAACTGGTATAAATTTCCCCGTTATCGGAAGGATGACTCCGGTAAATATCTTTTCCCTCGAACATCTCCTTTCCCTCCTCTCGGTATTTTTCCGGAAGAACGCCAATCCGGTCCCATGACCTTTTTTCTCAAGGTAGTCGACTACCAATTGGGTCCCGGGCTTACTATCAATTGGGTCCCGTATACCTGTAAGGACGGATGAAATAAACAAGAGTTTTAATTTTTAACAATATTACAACGTTCGTTTTTCTGTTGTTCACAAGTAGAAGAAATGATTCTGCTTTATCCGTACTTAATCCATCATAATTTTCCGAGATTTTTCAATACAATCACCAAAGTTTTCGGTACTTATTCAAATATTCAGAAGCTACGACAGTAGAAAAGAAAGCTCCTTTTTGTGTTCAACCTAACCCTATACTAACACTAATCAATGCTCTAATTGTGAAAACTCCTTTTTGCGTTTAACCTATAATAACACTGGTCACTGCTCATTTGTGCCATTTCTTTTGGTAGCGATCGCTCTAAAGTTTTAGACTAGGAAGATTCAGCTCTAAGAACATAGTGCTTGTGATAGAAAGAAAAAAAAAAACAATCAGGTACCTATCAATTTAAGTGTGGGACCCAATTGGTACTTAGAGTACTTAGACCCTCTCAAACCCGGACCCAATTGGTAGGAAAAACAGGTTTTGGGACCGAATTGGTTTCCTCCCATTTTTCCCCTCCCTTCGATCTTTTTCCCTCTCTTTCGATCTTTTTCCCCTCCCCTGTGCAACTTTCTCCCTGAAGAACAAATAATACTTTCTGACTTTCTCCCCCCCCCAACTCTTTTTCTTGAAAAGTTCACGCGAGAGTTTTTCGCTCATAAATTAGGAAGTATTAAAACACGACTACTGTCATATTATTACCTAAAGTTTTCGGTAATTATTCAGAAGCTACGACAGTGAAAAAGAAAGCTCCTTTTTGTGTTCAACCTAACCCAATAATAACACTAATCACTGCTCTAATTGTGAAAACTCCTTTTTGCGTTTAACCTAACCCTTTAATAACACTAATCACTGCTTATTTGTGCCAGTTCTTTTGGTAGCGATCACTCTAATCTTTTAGACTAGGAAGATTCAGCTCTAAGAACATAGTGCTTGTGATAGAAAGAAGAAAAACAATCAGGTACCTATCAATTTAAGTGTGGGACCCAATTGTTACTTAGATCCTCTCAAACCCGGGACACAATTGGTAGGAAAAACAGGTTTTGGGACCGAATTGGTTTCCTCCCATTTTTCCCCTCCCTTCGATCTTTCTCCCCTCTCTTTCAATCTTTCTCCCCTCCCTTCTACAACTTTCTCCCTGAAGAACAAATAATACTTTCTGACTTTCTCCCCCCTCCAACTCTTTTTCTTGAAAAGTTCACGCGAGAGTTTTTCGCTCATAAATTAGGAAGTATTAAAACACGACTACTGTCATATTATTACCTTTCATAAATTAGAACATTATCTGCCGTGTTATAGAGAGATATATACAGGGTGATTCGGAAAAAAAGTTGAGCACTTGTGCAGAAAAAAAATATGCTCGCGTTTGTACATGTACATTTTGAACACGGAAAATATCCAAAAAAATGTCTTCAGAGAATTCGAAAAAAAGTTGAAAATGTCATGGGGAAATTAAAAAATGCGTACAGGAAAATCCAAGAATGTGTTATAAGTTAATATTAAGTTATAATGTGTACAGAAAATTCAAAATTCTGTACGAATATTTTAATTATTATTATTATTATTTACACTGAAAAATTGAACGATTCAGGTAAGTAAGAGGAGTCCAATGACCAATCCGGATGGCTGACTGGGCAATCGCATGCTGCTGGTTTTCAGGCTGGGTGAGCGTGAGATTAATGGTAACTTGTCACCGAATGGAAGGTAACCCTTCGCTCGTCACTAAAACCTCAAGCCGGCGTGAACGACCTGGGTATTCCTGTGCTAAAACGCCTTATCCGAAAAAAAAACCTTAAGTAGCAATTATAGACACCTACAGTGACGACGGTAAAAGCCCTTTAAAAAACTTTCAAGAATTAGCTTCTAATTTCTAACCCCTAAAAGTATTTGATAATTGGAACATCTGGTATAATTTTCTGTATACAGAGAAACCTCCCTTAAGGGACGCTTCTGAAAGCGGAGACCCCGGGGACAGAATACCGGAGACAGAAAGTGCACTGAGAAAAAAAACTAGGGTGCCGACAGCCCAATCGGGTGACTGGGTTCCGGCACTCTAATATTGAACTCTATATCAGGAAGCTCGACACTGTAATATAGCATTCCAATCCAACAGCGTAAATCATGGGAAGTAACCCAATAATAGAGTTCTTCCACCCTAAACTTGTGGCACGCTATCACCATTTTTACTTTTTTTTCTCAGTGCCTCCTCTATTCGAAGATTTTTTTAAACCCCCTGTATATGTCGAACGTTTCTGTAGGGTGACGTTATAGGTTATAGGTAACCCGGGTTGCTGGTATGGCACGGGATGTTTATCTGATTGATAAGAGGAAACTTAGCTACAGATCTGTTTATCTGATTGATAAGAGGAAACTAAGCTACAGAACTGCTGCTGCTAGGTTTTTTGGCGGATTCCTAAACAGATAAGGTTCGTTCTCGGATCGGCTGGCTTTCTCCTATTGCGTCTTGGAAAATGTTGATAGAGGAAAAGGGGAGGAAAGAGAAGATTCAGAAGTTCACACGTGTCACTCAGTCATTATTATTATACAATTGGATCAAACTTTATTTACAGATACAGATGGTAACAATAATATAAATACAAAATAAAGTTTGATCAAGGGTGGGGTTAATGCCTAAGGCATTCTCTACCACCCCACCCTTGATGTACAGAATATAGTGTTATCATGAAATTATATACAAAATAAAAGGATGGAAAGAAAGGGGGGAAAACAAGGGGAAATGGAAAAAAAAGGAAGGAATAAAGAGGAATTTGTTGAAAAAGAGAGGAGGGAGGGTCTGGGAAGAGTAGGGGAAAGAAAAGGGGAATAGTAGAGAAGAAAGGAAAGAAAGAGAAGAAGAAGAAAAAAAAAAGAACAACAGTAATTAGTTAATTACCTGTGATGAATTGATGATTATTGATTGTTGTCAATTTATTTGTGTTGTGTTGAAAATATTCATCTAGCGCCTTGTAGATAGGTTTTTACAGATATCCACATTAATGAATTTATTTAATTTTGACATCCTTTGTACCTAAATACTATTTTAGTTAGGTTGTTTATGAAAATGGATAGGTACTTACGAGTCGGTTATTTATCCAGACTCGGAGTTTCGCCTATTTCATAGACATTTTCAAGGGAAACTATTTAAATAGACGTTTCCCTTGAAAAAAGGTTCTTCAACGAAGTTCTGTTAAAAAAATAGCCCTAGAAGTAGGTAAAGTCCCTTTAGAATAGACTTTGAAAAATTAAAAAAAAAAGGAAAGTCAAAAGGATAAGGAAAAATAATTGGAAAAAGGAAAATTAAACAATTATAAAAAAGAAAAGAAAGCAAAAAAATCTGCTGACAATTTAATTCGGCTTGTCGTGCTGACGTCAGCATCAGCACATATCACATGACAGTTCAGACCGATGGCGTTTGGCGAAAGAAAGATAATATGAAAATGTGACACTTACCGAAAACA
>NW_007378519.1:85840-94580 GCF_000475195.1 Diaphorina citri
GAAAAATTTTCAAAAAAAAAAAGTCCCCTTTTTGGACACTTTTTAATGATCCCTCATTACACGGGGGGGATTTTAAGATAGGAAATTTTTGACCAAAAATCGGCCGCCGTAGGCGGCTCAGGCTCGGGACTTTTCATTTTTTTTTTTATTTCTTTTTTTTTCAAATACGTATTTCGCAAATGTAATAGAAAGTCGTGTGATGTTCACACCAGATTTTTTTTAATCTCCTGAGCAGCAACCTACTAGACGCTAGAGCAAAATGCACTCCGGCTAACCTGGCGCTTGCAAACGAGAAAGCAATTCATGTGGCAAATCACTGGAGATTTTAAATCTAAAGTTGGTGACATTTGCAAACACGGAAAGTAAGTAAATAAATAAGTAAGTAAAATAATAATAATGCAATTCCTTTGTGTTATTATATCACAACTTTGGTGCTCACTGCAGCATTGTAGGATTTTACCAATATCTAAATAATCCTAAAATCCAACGTTTACCTACCATGCTGGCACCGGTCGCTATGCGCATTTATATGTCATCGCTACCGACTCATTTTCCTCACGAGGCTGAGTGGGGCCCCGCAACAGTCAGTCACGGAATCAATCATTTGCATGATACAAATTTCTTGACCCCGTCGGGAATCGAACCCGGGTCTCCCCGCGTGCAAGGAGAGCGCAGTGACCACTACGCCATGGGAGCTGACAAATAAATAATAATAAAAATCATCCCTTGTTTCTACATATACGAGTGCCTAGATTAGAAGTAGCAGTACCTACCTACCTCATTTAACTAATAATAACCCCAAAAAATACCACTTCGTGGCATAAAAAAGACCCCGCCAAGTCGTTCCTCCCAAAATAAATCAAGTGCCACAAAAAAATGAAACCTATTCTGTGTGCAGAGTAAAGCTTATTTTAATGTTTTTTATTCAAATTCCCATTAAAATAATATGAAACATACACATTTGTGCCAATATACGGTAGAGTGACATTTCTTGGAACGGTTCATAATTCATATGTTTTGGGCAAAAAATTTCCATCGTAATAATTAGGTACCTCAGTAGAATTCAATGGTACGTAGACACAACGACAGTTACACTTTGTAGGTACCAAGATTGCTATTTTTAATTAAGTTCACATCTGTTGGACGTTGGACTACAACTTCTACTTATACTTAGGTACCTATTATACTTTTTTGAGGTTTGAAAGAGGGGGCTGTCACTGCTAAGGTCTTATCATCCCGAAAGTAAAGAGAGAAGACATGATGGGAAAAAGAAAGCCGTCGATGCAGTCCCTAGAAACTTTGGTATCTAATATTAAACCATATTTGTCCCAAGATAGGGCATGTTTTGGCACAGTTCAAAGAGAATGTTATAAGGTCCCAAGATGATTGATTGTACCTAAATATCTAAAATTTACCTCGCGTTCTTCAATGACTAGCTATGACAATGTTCTGCGATTTTCCTGTACCACATCTTGCTCCGGTCCCATTTACCCCACTTCACGGTAGTCTACAAGGTCTAAAACACACATATGTTTCTTATTACACTCTAACAGTCTCTTCCCTTTTAATATTACACTCTTGAAATTACCTTTCTCTGCAAAATTCTACATTTTCCCCGCACGTAGGTAATATCGTTGTAATTATGACAATCATTGTAATTAAATCCTAATAATATTTATATTTTTCAATTTCCATTCGGAGAAAACACTCAAAACCTTTTCGGAAAGGGTTAGGATTTCTCACATATGAGATGTTTTGTTCATAATAACCTTACTGTTCTCTTGGTATTTGCATGATTTTTATTTCATGCTAGGGCGCCCGCTTTTTCCTGCGGGTATGATCGCGAAAGTTGACTTGGACCGGGGGCCAAAAACTGAGTTTAAACTATTTTTTTTTTCAAGAGGTTTGACAGAGGGAACTGTAACTGCTATGGTCTTATCGTCCCGAAATCAAAGAGAGAAGGAAGACAGGATAGAGCATGATTTTTATTTCATGCTAGGGCGCCTGTTTTCCTGCGGGTATGATCGCGAAAGTTGACTTGGTCCGGGGGCCAAAAACTGAGTTTAAACTAGATTCAAGTTTTAAACTTAGCCAGCCTGGTTAGCTTAGTTGGTAGTCCGTCTGCCTTGTAAGCGCTAGGCCACGGGTTCGATTTCCGCCCGGGGCGGATTTTATTCTGATGGGATAATATTCGTTCTCGGAACGGCTGGCTTTCTCCTATCCTGTCTTCCTCCTCTCTTCGATTTCGGGAC
Organism: Diaphorina citri; assembly: GCF_000475195.1. Taxonomy (NCBI): domain Eukaryota; kingdom Metazoa; phylum Arthropoda; class Insecta; order Hemiptera; family Psyllidae; genus Diaphorina; species Diaphorina citri. The sequence goes on from NW_007378519.1 coordinate 88,093, forward strand.
GATAAGACCATAGCAGTTACAGTTCCCTCTGTCAAACCTCTTAAAAAAAAAAAAAAAAAAAACTTGGTTTAAGCAATGTTATTGCTGAAATTTGTAGAATTTTTTTGTTCTTTTTTTCTTTTTTTTTTTTTGTTTTTTTTTTTTTTTTTTTTTTTTTTTTTTTTTTTTTTTTTTTTTAAGAGGTTTGACAGAGGGAACTTTAACTGCTATGGTCTTATCGTCCCGAAATCGAGGAGAGAAGGAAGACAGGATAGGAGAAAGCCAGCCGTTTCCGAGAACGAACATTATCCCATCAGGATAAAATCCGCCCCGGGCGGGAATCGAACCCGCGGCCTAGCGCTTACAAGGCAGACGCACTACCAACTAAGCTAACTAGGCTGGCAATCAGATTGTTTAATGCGAGGTTAATCCAAACATGCTCAACTTGTTTCCCCGGCTTTTAAAAGTTTCATCTGGTACTTTATTTGAACGTGTTTTTATGCGAGGTTAATCCAAACATGCTCAACTTGTTTCCCCGGCTTTTAAAAGTTTCATCTGGTACTTTATTTGAACGTGTTTTTAGTGCTCTCATGCTAACCCAGCAGCATAACATGGCAAGTACCTACACCTGATCAGGTCCGCCTGTCAGGTCTACTTAATGAGCACACACACTGTCAGGTAGACCTGATCAGGTACGCCTGTCATGTCTAACTGATGAGTACACACACTAGCAGGTAGACCTGAGAGGTACACCTGATCAGGTCCTGATTCAGGCTGGTAACGTTCCCCAGTCAGCCTGTGTTCTTTCACAAGCACATACCCGGTAGAAACGCGCCTTTCGTTCGGTGTCTTCCATTTCACGTAATTGTACATTAGAATTATCGTTTTTTGTTATTATTAGGAAAAACCTTTTCTTTTGCCAACGTGTTTTTGTTCCGAAACGTTTCTGTAGTGCTTTAATTGTCTGTGTTAGTATGAATTATAATTATAATTTCCAAAGTCCCCGAGTACCCGTGCATCTGTGTAGCATACAGATATATGTATGTTACATTGTAGAAATGTAGATTGTAGGTATAGGTACATAGGTACGTTATGTGTGTACACTGTACGTAGATACATTGTTTTAGTCAAGGCAAAAGTGTATAACATCAAATGACTAGGCTCATAATGCCAGCCAAGGATTTTGGAGGAAAACGCGTCTGTCTTCTAAGCACGAGGTCGTGGGTTCGATTTTTGCCCAGGGCAGATTTTATCCTAAACAGATGAGGTTTGTTCTCAGAACGGCCGACCAAACATAGTCGACGTCATCAATCGATCGTCGATCGAAACGGCACACTGCCTCGACAACATAAATTCACCTCTTCACCTCGTCGATTGACCATCGATGGTCGATCAACTATGTGTGGACCCTTTACACCTTTACAGCTTTACACCCATATTTATGAACAAAATGCTGGCTCTCAGCAAGTGCTCAAGCATCAATTCCAAACATCTGATTGGCCAAAAATTTGCTTGAGACTGATCTGAGACCGAGAATTTTCGTTCATAAATATGAGTGTTAGACTCTATGTATAGTGTTGTAGGGTCAGCTCCCATGGCGTAGTGGTCACTGCACTCGCCTTGCACGTGGGAGACCCGGGTTCGATTCCCGGCGGGGTCAAGAAATTTGTATCATGCAAATGATTGATCCCGTGACTGGCTGTTGCGGGGCTCACTCAGCCTCGTGAGGAAAATGAGTAGCTATGACATGTAAATGCGCATAGCGACCGGTGCCAGCATTGTAGGTAAACATTGGTTGTTAGGATTATTGAGATATGTATTGGGAAAAATCCTACAATGCTGCAGTGAGCACCAAAGTTGTGACATTATAACACAAAGAAATTGCATTTATAGTGTTGTAGACCTAGCCTTTATAGGTTGCAGTCAAGATAGGAGAGGGAGAAGAGATCATTTTCTCCTCCTTGCTGCCCCTTACTCCTTCCCTTTCTCTCTTCCCGTACCGTCCCTTCTTTGTAGAATACTCTCCCCCCCTGTTCAATCTTTTACCCTCCCTTATCTGTAGAAAATCCTTCCTCCCCCCCCCCTCTTCGCATCCCTCCCCTCACTCTCTAAGTCTTTCCCCCTCCATCCTCTCTTCAGTCCCTCCCCTCTCTTCCTTCCTTGAGGCAAACTTCGTTGAAATGCAGATGACTTGTAAAATGTGTTGTCGCATTGTGTTCATCAGAAGCCTAGGAAGGTAGGGGAGTTTCGAGTCAGGATAGGGGTGGGTGTTACTTTTATTATTGTTTCAAACATTTGTATTTCTTTCGGCAGTCGACGAGTTACGGTGGGGTTCGTAGGTTGAACATCCTCTCAAAGGAATCGTCCGATTGAACTGAAAAGCTTGGTAAACATCATTATTCTTCACACATAATGACACTCATTTCACTTTATATGTACGTCCAATAAGTAATTTTTCATTCAGTTCAGTCACATCTTCGCATCTTCCCTCTCCGCCAGTCAGGTTTAGCTGGCCCGTCCTGAACCATATTCATTGATGTGAGATCAACCATCGTCATAATGTAAATGCAGTTTCTTTGTGTTATTATATCACAACTTTGGTGCTCACTGCAGCATTGTAGGATTTTTCTCAATATCTCAACAATCCTAAAATCCAATGTTTACCTACCATGCTGGCACCGGTCGCTTTGCGCATTTATACATATACCTATTATGTCATAGCTACTCATTTTCCTCACGGACTGAAATACTGACGACCGAAATACTGACGACCAAAACACTGACGACTAAAATAGGTACTGACGACTAAAACACTGACGACCGAAATACTGACGACTGAAATACTGACGACCAAATCTGATTGTGAACGCTGTTCCACAAGGCTTCCGCGTATCTTGACACCGGTAATTTATACCGAGTAGAGAGCGACTTTGCCAGAGAAGACATAAATAACCAACGAGCACAACATCACAATACTAAGGCCTGCTCCACACCAGTCGTAAGTTGTAACTCCTTCCAAAGAGGTGAGGTTATGTAAAGATGTGTCCACACATAGTCGACCGGCCATCGATCGAACTGAACTGTCCACACTGCCTCGACAACATAGGCCGTATTTCATTACGTGATTTTTGTATGGCCAACATGGCTGAACCAATGAGATTCCGCTTTGGACGTCCACAATTGCTCCACAAAGCGGAATCTCACAATCTCATTGGTTCCGACGGTCTGTCGTGAGTTTTGGGCATTATAGAGCCGGAGCTGAGGTACATTTTTTCTACCTCATAAGGTACAAAATTTTCTTCCTATGGATCTGATGGGGGTTGGCGAGTTGGTCGCAACTGCGTCCAAAGGGGTGAGGATTTCTAAAGGTGTGTCCCGGTCCAGGCCATCGATGGAACTGAACTGTCCACACTGCCTCGACAACATAGGCCGTATTTCATTACGTGACTTTTGTATGGTCAACATGGCTGAACCAATGAGATTCCGCTTTGGACGTAAACACAGCGAAATCTCACAATCCCATTGGTTCACGTTCCGACGGTCTGTCGTGAGTTTCGGGCATTAGCTTTTTTTTTTTTTTTTTTTTTTTTTTTTTTTTTTTAAAAAACCGCTTTTTGTAAGAAATACGCGTAGGTAGGTTACTTAAATAGTCCTAGTGGATTGGAACACATCACATGCCTTCAGGCACACTCCATTTGTCAACGGTCTAGATTTTCCTTGCCATTGGGATCACACGTTCTGACGGTCTGTCGTGAGTTTTGGGCATTAGCTTTTTTTGTAAGAAATACGCGAAGGTAGGAAACTTAAATAGTTCTAGTGGATTGGAACACATCACATGCCTTCAGGCACACTCCATTTGTCAAGGGTCTAGATTTTCCTTGCCATTGGGATCAATTTATTTAGAAGAAATCATTTACTGACGAAAATTTGTAATGAAAAAACAATAAGTTGAAAATACATATAGGTAATGATACGAAACGATTACGCATTACTCGTGAGTATCCGGCCTGAGACTTCACAGTTATTGGGATCAATTTAATTTGAAGAAATCATTTACTAATGAAAATTTCTAATAAAAAAACAATAAGTTGAAAATACATATAGGTAATGATACGAAACGATTACGCATTACTCGTGAGTATCCGGCCTGAGACTTCACAGTTACTGATTTCTTTTCTTTCGTTCGCTCCTCTTTTTTTTGTAGCGAAATTAGTGAAATACAGAATTTTCAGTGGAAGCCAAAGGAGAAAGAAGAAGAAAAAAAGGTAATAAATATGTCAACACTGAGTTTCCTTCCTCCATTTTGATTTCGTTGTCAGCATAATTCACTCCCCGAGTTTTGCCCTTTTTTCTCCTCCTGCCTTGGGATCAATTTATTTTGAAGAAATCATTTACTGATGAAAATTTGTGATGAAAAAAACAATAAGTTGAAAATACATATAGGTAATGATACGAAACGATTACGCATTACTCGTGAGTATCCGGCCTGAGACTTCACAGTATCTCTCTCTCTCTCTTCTTCCCTCTTCTTTCTCTCTCTCTCTTTTCTTCTTCCCTATCTTTCTCTTTGTTTTCTCTCTTTCTATCTTTCTCTTTTTTTTCCTCTCTTTCCACCTCTCTTCTTCTTCTTTCTCTTCTCTCCCTTTGTTTGTTCTCTTTCTGCCTCTCTCTTTCTTTTTTCTCTTTCTTTCTCTTTCTTTATATTCCCTTTTACTTCTCTCTTACTATAAAAGAACATCTTACCATAAAGTCTTAAGTCGTGTGATGTTCACACCAGATTTTTTTTTAAAGAGGCTTGATAGAGGGAACTGTAGCTGCCCTTACCATAAAGTCTTATCGTCCCGTAAGCGAAGAGATAAGGAAGACAGGATAGGAGAAGGCGTTCCGAGAACGAACCTTATCTGTTCGGGATAAAATCCACCCCCGGGCGGGAATCGAACCCACGACCTCAAGGCAGACGCGCTCGCTACCCTCCTAGCCAACTAGGCTGGCTATTTCAAAGCTTTTAGTTTGAGAAAGACTTTTTCTAGGATCATTATCGTCTTATGTCATCCTGAAATCTATAAAGTTATGCAATGCGCAACACAATGGCTATAGGTACTTTCAAGTACTCTTTTCTAGGGCACTAATTCCTATGTCACATCCTTCAAATTATGATATTATGGAAGACAGGATAGGAAAAAGCCAGCCGTTCCTAGAACGAACATTATCCGTTCAGGATAAAATCCGCCCCGGGCGGGAATCGAACCCGCGGCCTAGCGCTTACAAGGCAGACGCACTACCATAAAGTTCCAAGATTTTTAGAAAACACGAAAATCTTCAGGGTGTCATAATGTGAATTTAGCTTCTCTCTCTCTCTCTTTCTACTTCTCAGAGTCTCTCTCTTTCTACCTCTCACACTCGCTCTCTCTCTCTCCCTCTCGCTCTTATATTGGACACAAGGTGCGATAAGGATGTGAGGAAGGAGGACAGAGATATTTCTTTCAGTAACGGAGGAGAATCCGTGTTTACTACTTGCGTACAACACGTACTAGATGCGTAGGGAAGATATACCTACTACTTGCGTACAACACTACTAGTTGCGTACTAGATGCGTAGGGAAGATATACCTACTACTTGCGTACAACACTACTAGTTGCGTACTAGATGCGTAGGGAAGATATACCTACTACTTGCGAATGATAGACAAACTATATCCTCTTTACCTACGTGGGTACCTAAAGCTGAAGGGATGGGTAGTTGTGAAAAGTAAATATAGTAATTTTTAGAAGAATAAACTCTTGGAATCAATTTATTCTGTAGAACCTATTTACTGATCAAAGTAGGTATTCAGCCTAGTTATCTTAGTTGGTAGCGCGTCTGCCTTGTAAGCGCTAGACCGCGGGTTCGATTCCCGCCCGTTGCGGATTTTATCCCGAGGGATAATATTCGTTCTCGGAACGGCTGGCTTTTTCCTATCCTGTCTTCCTTCTTTCTTCGATTCCTTTGTCAAACTTTTTTTTTTCAAGTTTTCTAAGTTAAGTTAGTTTTGATTGAGGGTTCGGTTAGGACTTTGTTCTAAACACCACTAGTAGCTAGCTCCGTTCGCTCTCGGAACGGCTGGCTTTATCAAACCTCTTAAAAAAGCCTTTGTAAAAAATTATTTGAATAGAATAGAATATAGGTACCTTGTTTATCCTGCTCGAATGAGACTAAAAAGTCCCTTTACCCCAGTACCTAGTCTAAATAAAGTCTCGTTTATTTTATTTGACCCTCTTTCAATCCCAACGCTCCGCCACTGTCCCCAAAATCCCCCGAAGTTCACACCTTCCGGATTTCACAACACCGTGTCCAATGTCCAAAACCTTTCTATAATAACATGTGTCTCCCTGGAGGCGTTTCCTACTGGTGATTTTCCTGGTTTTCTATTAACATGGAGGATAAAGTAGAGAGGGGAAGGGAGGGGCGGGAAGGGGAGAACCAGAGGCGTATCGTGAGATTTTCAAAAGGGGAAGTTATAAACCAGGGCC
>NW_007378519.1:100003-105454 GCF_000475195.1 Diaphorina citri
ACAGACTTTCAGATGTACCTGTCAGGTCTACCTGTGATGAGTACACAGACTTTCAGATGTACCTGTCAGGTCTACCTGTGATGAGTACACAGACTTTCAGATGTACCTGTCAGGTCTACCTGTGATGAGTACACAGACTTTCAGATGTACCTGTCAGGTCTACCTGTGATGAGTACACAGACTTTCAGATGTACCTGTCAGGTCTACCTGTGATGAGTACACAGACTTTCAGATGTACCTGTCAGGTCTACCTGTGATGAGTACACAGACTTTCAGATGTACCTGTCAGGTCTACCTGTGATGAGTACACAGACTTTCAGATGTACCTGTCAGGTCTACCTGTGATGAGTACACAGACTTTCAGATGTACCTGTCAGGTCTACCTGTGATGAGTACACAGACTTTCAGATGTACCTGTCAGGTCTACCTGTGATGAGTACACAGACTTTCAGATGTACCTGTCAGGTCTACCTGTGATGAGTACACAGACTTTCAGATGTACCTGTCAGGTCTACCTGTGATGAGTACACAGACTTTCAGATGTACCTGTCAGGTCTACCTGTGATGAGTACACAGACTTTCAGATGTACCTGTCAGGTCTACCTGTGATGAGTACACAGACTTTCAGATGTACCTGTCAGGTCTACCTGTGATGAGTACACAGACTTTCAGATGTACCTGTCAGGTCTATCTGATGAGTACACAGACTTTAAGATGTACCTTTCAGGTCTACCTGATAGTCAGTGGCTGGCCTTAGAGGGAAACTGTGAGAAACATGTACCTTGTCCTGGCATCAAATACCCTATCACCTATCACTGATGCTGCGTTTTGCTGACGGGTAAAGTTGGCATGCAGTATCTGCAGTAGAAATGTCTGCACTCTCTACAAGAGTTTTATTGGATGAAGTGACTTTTAATTTTAATTCAGTCTTCATACGAAATTTCTCTTTGGACGAGTTTGGACTGGCAGCGGGTGTGGTAGGGGGCCATTGTCCAAGGTAGTCCAAAGAGAAATTTCGTATGATGGCTGAATTAAAAGTCACATAATCAAATACAACGAAGCTATGAAATAAGCTTCAAACTCATCAAAGTGTTCGAGAGCCAAATAAATGTACATTACTTTCCTTCCTATTATAGGGTAAGGAAAGTAATAAAAATGACCTTTTTTTTAAAAAAAAAAATAATAATAATAAAAAAAATGCCGATTGACATTTATGTGTTTTTGTATCCAATTTTACCTCAGGAAAGATTCCATAGAATGTCAACTTACCCTACATAATAAAGAAGACCCGCACCCCACACATTCTGAGTCGTCTTCTACATTTGGCATTGACTGCCGCTGCTGTTTATTCTGCTCGGTTTGATTTATGGGTGACAGGTTCACCGGAAAATGAAGCGAACGAAGAAAGCAAAGAAGAAGAAGAAGAAGAAGCAGAGAAGAGAGAGGAATCAGAGAAAAACGAAAACGAAGAGGAAGCAAAAGAAGAAGAAGAAGAAGAAGAAGAAAGAAGAAGAAGAAGAAGAAGAAGGAGGAGGAGGAGAATAAGAAGAAGAAGAAGAAGGAGGAGGAGGAGGAGGAGGAGGAGGAGGAGGAGAAGAAGAAGAAGCAGCAGCAGAGAAGAGAGAGGAATCAGAGAAAAACGAAAACGAAGAGGAAGCAAAAGAAGTAGAAGAAGAGAAGGAAAGAAGGGAAAATGAAAGCAGAGAAGAGGAGGAGAAAGAAGAGGAGATGAGATGAGGAAGAAGCGGAGTACAAAGAAAGAAGAGGAGGAAAGCGAAGAAGACGTGAAAAGAAGAGAAGTTGAGGAAAAAGAGAAGGAAGCGACAAAAAGCACATTTTTTTGTTCAAACGAAATCAATCTTCACGATATATTCTAATACATTCTTCGAAACAAAATCAATCTTCACGATATGTATACCTATTCTAATACATTCTTCGAAACAAAATCAATCTTCACGATATATTCTAATACATTCTTCGAAACAAAATCAATATTTACGTATATTCTACATTCTTCGAATGAGAAACATGGTTACTCCTGTATCTCATATCTCTATCTGGTAATTTTGGTAGAGCTATAAGCTATAACAACTGAAATCTTATTAATTAGATAATTAGACTTATTTTATCATGGACACTCGTTGCTTGAAGTTGAAAGCCCAGAAGAGGTTAGGTAGTAGAACAGCCGCGGAAGACACTGAAGTGCCTGAAGTCTTATTGTCCTGAAATGGAAGAGAGGGGGTGGACAGGATAGAAAGCTATCAGCCGTTTCGACAACGAACCTTGGTATTGGTATAAGTAGGGACATCGACTTTGATAAACGCCCTTGGTCACTGCGACCTGGTTAGATCTTTTGTGAGAACGAACCTTAGCTGTCTATGATGAAGTTCTCCCCCGGGCGGGAACTGAACTCGCGTCCTAGGTCTTTACAATGCAGATGCGCCACCAAAACACTGACGACTAAAATACTGACGACCAAAATACTGACAACCGAAACACTGACGACCAAAACAGAGATCTTTTGTGAGAAGGAACCTTAGCTGTCCCCGGACGGGAACTGAACTCGCGTCCTAGCTCTTTACAATGCAGGTGCGCGACCAAAACACTGACGACTAAAATGCTGACGACCAAAATAGGTACTGACGATTAAAACACTGACGACTCAAACAGTGACGACTGAAATACTGACGATTGAAATACTGATGACTAAAATACTGACGACTAAAACACTGACGACTAAAATAGGTACTGACGACTAAAATACTGACGACTGAAATACTGATGACTAAAACACTGACGACTGAAATACTGACGACCGAAATACTGACGACTAAACTCCTGACGACTCAAATACTGACGACCAAATCTGATTGTGAACGCTGTTCCACAAGGCTTCCGCGTATCTTGACACCGGTAATTTATACCTCTCTTTTTCGCAATGATATTTACCTACTTCATCAGCAAGTTGTAAAGTTTTCTCTCTCTCTATGTCAGGTCTACCTGTGATGAGTACACAGCTACACAGACTTTCAGATGTACCTGTCAGGTCTACCTGTGATGAGTACACAGACTTTCAGATGTACCTGTCAGGTCTACCTGTGATGAGTACACAGACTTTCAGATGTACCTGTCAGGTCTATCTGATGAGTACACAGACTTTAAGATGTACCTTTCAGGTCTACCTGATAGTCAGTGGCTGGCCTTAGAGGGAAACTGTGAGAAACATGTACCTTGTCCTGGCATCAAATACCCTATCACCTATCACTGATGCTGCGTTTTGCTGACGGGTAAAGTTGGCATGCAGTATCTGCAGTAGAAATGTCTGCACTCTCTACAAGAGTTTTATTGGATGAAGTGACTTTTAATTTTAATTCAGTCTTCATACGAAATTTCTCTTTGGACGAGTTTGGACTGGCAGCGGGTGTGGTAGGGGGCCATTGTCCAAGGTAGTCCAAAGAGAAATTTCGTATGATGGCTGAATTAAAAGTCACATAATCAAATACAACGAAGCTATGAAATAAGCTTCAAACTCATCAAAGTGTTCGAGAGCCAAATAAATGTACATTACTTTCCTTCCTATTATAGGGTAAGGAAAGTAATAAGTTAGGGTAAAAGAACACTCAAATAAGCATCATTCAATAGGATAAAGGAAGTCGTGTGATGTTCACACCAGATTTTTTTTTCTTGTGGAATTTGGATTGAGTTGTATCTTGTATCCCATTTTCTGATGCCCGTTTGCTTTCTAGTTTAAAACTTTTACCTATTTGTACAATCACTACATATTCCCAATGTCCCATAGTCACCCGTTTGGGGGCGGATTTTATGCTGAACGGATTAGGGATAAGGTTCGTTCTCGGAACGGCTCGGCTTGGCTTTTTCCTATCCTGTCTTCCTTCTCTCTTTGTTTTCGGGACGATAAGACCTTAGCAGTTACAGTTCCCTCTATCAAATACAAGCTCTCCAACATCAGATCCCCTTTCTTCTCTTATAACTTACGCGGTCAAACTTTCTTGACTTGGCGGGGCGGAGCGCTACCGCGCTCCTTAATAACTCTGTGGATGTAATGCATCCAGCTATCTTCTAATTATTTTAATTTTCTTAAGACTAAAGTAGTAGGGGTTTGCTTAATTTATATATAAAAAAAGAAGGACGATAAGACCTTAGCAGTTACAGTTCCCTCTATCAAATACAAGCTCTCTTCCAACATCAGATCCCCTTTCTTCTCTTAGAACTCTGTGAATGTAATGCATCCAGCTATCTTCTAATTATTTTAATTTTCTTAAGACTAAAGTAGTAGGGGTTTGCTTAATTTATATATAAAAAAAGAACAGAGGAAAAAGCCTTTCCTTCCAGAAAAAAATGTCCCTAGAGAGTTAGCCTCATAAACTTTACCTAAGTAGAAAGCAGTGTCGAAGCTCAAATAGTGGGGATCATTGTCACCCTCTTATTATTTTTTTTTTCTTTCAAGTTTTATGATAGAGGGGAACTGTAACTGAGATCGAAGAGAGACTGAAAACAGGGGAGGAGGAAACTGAGGGCAGGATTATCGGCTTAGGATATCCACCCCGGGTGGGAATCGAACCCGCAACCTAGCGCTTACAAGGCCAATGCTTCCTTCCAAGCTAACTAGGCTGGCTAGAAAGAAGTCTGGAGAGTAAAAAAAAGTTGCTAGATTTTTGCGGAAACAATGTTTCTGATATTCAAACAAGCTGGGCCCGTCCCTCCGAGAATTTTTTAGCCCGCAGTTTATTCGATCGTGATTAGAGAAAATCAGTACCTATGTGTGTGAGAAAATCCCCCAAAAAACAGTTTTTTGGCTTTATGGTTCTCTGGACAAAATTTGCACCACCACTTTCGTGTTCCTGGTAGAAAGACCTTTAATTTGATATATAGGTCGACCAGGATTGGATAAGTCCTTCTATGGGGACAGAGTGACAGCTGACAGAGTGACGACACCGAAGCGAATACAATAGTCCGTCCCTTATACCTTTTTATTACTATCGTAATAATAAAGGAAGGACGGACTAAAAATGGTGCTGGTGTGGACTTTTAGGCAATACCTACGAGTAGACCACCTATACCTACACCACTGTTAAATTTTAAAATTATATTATTATTATTTTTTCTTGAAGATGGGACAAGACTGGAGAAAGGGGTAAGTAAAGTAAAGGTAATTCAAAGGTACACAATTTGAGGCTGGCTGTTTTTTTTTATTTTTTTTTTAATTATTATTTTTTTAAGAGGTTTGGTAGCGGACCGTAGGTAAGGTCTTATCGTCGCGAAAATAGCCGCAATGGAAGAGAGAAGGACAGGATTGGAGAAGAAAGCCAGCCGTTCCGAGAACGAAACTTTTCTGTTTAGCGGACTTAGGTATGTGCTGATTAAGTTCGGCCCGCGCCGGAATCGAACCCGCGACCTAGCGCTTAGAAGCAGTGGCGTAGCGTCCATATA